>NC_028357.1:46647586-46706960 GCF_000741045.1 Vigna radiata var. radiata
TTTATTTTTTTTAGTTTTGAGAATGAAAATTATTAAAATAAGGCAAATGTTTCTGATTTTTTTCAATTGGGGCTAGCGCAGGGATGACAGAGAAAAAGTCTGAGTGAAAGAGATGAAAGAGAAAGGGTTGAGAGNAATGAAAGAGTTGGGTAAGGGTTTGGGGGTTTCTTTTTTTATTTTTTTAATTTTAAGAATGAAAATTATTAAAATATCCTTAACCTTAAAACTTAGAATTCATAATATAAGGGTATTTTTGTCTACTGAAACCCGATACACATTGCTAAAATGTACCAACTGAAAAACAGGCGTACGCAAGTTAGCAAATCCCTATATATATATATATATGTATATATATATATATTACATCTTTATTAAGTTGGCTTATAGTTAAATTAGTCAATGTGATTGATATGATTTGAATTTTAAAACTACGGTTACACCTATAGATTTGTGTAATAATTTAATATTAGTTAGGTTAAATGTTAGTTTTAAAGCTAGATAGTAAGAACATATATGTTGTGTTTGTTTAAAGGAGTTTAGAGGAGCGAGTGAAAGAGAGTAATACTCATAATTGGATCAACGTATTCGAAGGACAGAGGTGCGATTTTATCTTTGTTGAACTAAAGATAATTTTTTTTATTGTTTATTTAAGTGAATTTGAAGATAAGTGGATTTTGAAGTAAAGTTTGTAAGAATTGATGTATGATTTAATTTATATGAGGGATTAAAAAAATTTACTTCAAAATCTACTTTTGTTTATCTCCAAATTCACTCAAATAAACAAAAAAAATTATCCTTAAATTTCTTCAAATTCACTCAATCACTCTCCCCAATCACGCGCAAAGTGAACACATCTTTAATAACATTTTTTTTCTTTTTTGCATAAAATGTTGAGAAAATAGTAAAACATTGTGGAGAGGTTCACCGTGCTCTGCACTATAGAATTCCAGAAACTTCGGCTAACTTTCTATTATTATCTAAAAAAGAAAAAATAGTATTTGCTTAGGGTTTATATTTATCTTTCTTTTCACTGTTCTCTTACCCCAAGCTGCGTGGCATAGTTTTGATAAGGTACACTTTCTAATCTCCTATTTACTCTTCTTTCTAGAAAACTACCGTTTCTGTATAAGATTTAGAAAACTGAATGGAAGATCTGAACGAAAATCTTAACACAAAAATGTAATGCACGATTCTAACAGCATTGTTTGAGGTACATGTTGTGTTGTCGAAGGTTCCTTAGTTTAATTTGAGTTTCATTTTCTGAGCAGCTCCGATGGCAACCTCACAAGTCACTGCATCATTGAGGAATTTGTCTACATTTGAAAGGTTTCAAACCTCAACGCTTCGATTTCCTTCTGTTGGGCACGTGAGAATTGCCACTCTCAGGCAAAACTCGTTTCCTTCCCTTGTTGTCAAAGCTGCCACTGTTGTCGCCCCCAAGGTCTTTATTCTCGTTGCCATGTTATTGTTTGTTGACATAGATATAAGTTTTGTTGTTTTCAGAGTTTTGGTTTTTGCATTGGGTTTTTTCTGTTCAATGCCACGTGTTTCTGATTTTATTTCACGATTCAGCACACCACTGTTAGCCCTCTGGGTGACAGAGTACTTGTAAAAACTAAGGATGCTGAGGAGAAGACTGCAGGTGGGATTTTACTGCCAGCAACTGCTCAAAACAAACCTCAAGGGGGTGAAGTGGTTGCTGTTGGAGAAGGAAAGTCGGTTGGGAAGAACAAAGTGGATATTAGTGTAAAGGTGATGTTTACTTTCTATGTTAGGAAATAATTGACATTCAATTTCTGCACTTCTAAATTTTACTGCAGGAGATTGTGAGAAAGGAGTGTTTTCTTCTTAATTTTGAAATTTGAACTTATGTGATGCATTTCCTTTATATAATAGACTGGTGCAAAGGTTATGTATTCAAAGTATGCAGGGACTGAGGTGGAGTTCAATGGTTCTAAGCATCTTATACTTAAGGACGATGACATCATTGGTATCCTTGAAACTGATGAGGTCAAGGATCTTAAACCCTTGAACGATAGAGTCTTGATAAAGGTGTGTTACCCTTTTTAGTTTTTGTTTATTCTGATATTGGATGTTAGGCGGAGAATGGCATCGGATGACTTGTCAATCACATATTTATGGTGCGTTTTCACTAAACAAATTAATGAAGTATTTATTCAATAAGTCTTTATTACGTTAGGATTTATACCATGAAGATTGTTTGAATAATTTACAAAGATTTTTATTTTATTAAGTTACATTAAATAGTTTCTGGGAAATAAGCTAAAAAGGCTTAAGAGAATCATAAGCTCAAATAAGTTCCCTAAACTAATATCTACTATATCTTTTAACTTTTAACACTCTAGGTGTATTGTTCTGCCCATTTAGTAACTTGTTTTTGCCATATTTTTGCTTTAAGACTGTGTAACATTTACTGCAAATATGATTTCTGCTTATTTTACGTGCCTTTAAAAATGAATTAATGAGGTTATCTGTGCTGATTTGTTTAAATATATACTGCAGGTTGCTGATGCTGAAGAAAAAACTGCTGGAGGTTTGTTGCTTACGGAGGCAACCAAGGAGAAACCATCTATTGGAACGGTGAGCTTTCATGTTGTTCTTGACCTCGCGTTGAAAAGTTAGTATAGTTATAGAAAAAATTAATTTTGAAAAAAATGTTGGAGTTGTCAGAGGAATACGTTGAGAACAATTTAATTGATTGTTGCCAGTGTTGTATTTCCTTGTCCTAAATAGTTGCCTTTGGTGTGGAGTCAGTCTGTACTCTGCCAGGGTATTTTTTAGTATAAGTTATTATGAAAGTCAACAAATTTTCCATATATGGCGACAATACAAAACAAATCTTATTTTGTCAGTATATATTTACTCTTTATTTTTGTACTCTGTCTTTGATGTTACAACAGGTGATAGCAGTTGGTCCGGGACCTCTGGACGAGGAAGGTAACAGAAAACCATTGTCCATCATACCTGGGAATACTGTCCTGTACTCCAAATATGCGGGGAATGACTTCAAGGGAAAAGATGATTCTAACTACATTGCTTTGAGGGCTTCAGAAGTCATGGCTATCTTGTCTTAGTAACAAATTTTGCAACCTTAAATTTGTCTTAATGTTGAAGGAAATGGATATTTGTGCCATGACTACATGAAATGGAGGTAGTTGCAACCCAGTTCCTGTAGACTATTTGAATTAAAATTGCAAGGCTTGATATGCATTATTTTTTTCAACGGATTTTTATATTATGCATTTCCATGACCATACGAAGGAAAAAAAAAGTCAGGAAGCAATTGATATAAAATGGAGTGAGGCAGGGAAAGAACTCAGATCTACTAAGATGGTGATGGTAGACCAAGCAGACATTGAAGATTAAGCTAAAACAGAAGTAGCATTATACCCCAGATCCTAAACCGAAATTTCATTGTTATTCTATAGAAGTCCATACGTAATATTTAAGAAAAAAAAATTAAAAGGTTTAAATGAACAGAAGACAAGAAAGATCAAGAACACGGATGAACAAAAGACAGCACATATTTTAGGGGATGTTTCGTGTAAATGCAATCTTCGTAGCGTCAAGAGTGTAAAGTAGTTACCAATAACAATAAATTACACTCTTGAATAGTTAAAAATGAGACTGAATTTTCTTCATCCATAATGGCCACCGTGGAATCAGCCAGCACAGGAGCTAGAATTGGCACGCATTCACAATTCTCAGCCATCACTCAGACGTCAAACTTCCGTATAAAACTTTAACCATAACAAGATTTACAAGAGATAAGTAAAAACTAATGTTTACACTAATTATAAACTAGCTGGCTATTCTGCTGTACCTGGCAAAAATCAAAAAGAAAAAAATAAAAATTCTAATCCAACATCCGCAAGAAAAGCCGACTCCAATAGTAAGGGAATGTGGTGGTGCTCCCTTTAAGGATCTAAACTTGTAATGAATGTCTAGTTTCCATTTGAGAAAGCACAAAAACGACCAAAGTTCCACGTTTTATTGGTTCTCCACCATACCTTACCTATTAAAAGAGGCAGCTGAGTTATCTTCATATTGTCCCCTCCATGCATTGCCACTGTCTGTCCCACTGCAAGCTTGATTAGGGATTGGAACATTGCCACCCAAATCCCCATCCAAGCTCATTTGCTGCACTTCTGAATGTGACAATATCTTTATGCTCTGCACACAGCTTACGAATTCACTGCATGGAATTACAGGTTGGTCAAGAAAAATAAACCAGAATTGTAGTAAGTAGGCTTACAAATCATTAAGGAGTTAGCTACTTACTCCCAAGGGTCATCACCAACAAGAAGGATGTCATTTTCATGATCCACATATACTAATTTCCAGTCAGTCCTTTGAGGATCTAGCTGCCCTTCAATCCCAAACATTTTAGCCAAATCATGCCGAAGTTCATCATATCCCCTGTAACGGGTAACATCAATGCATCTTCCAACAGAGCCACGCTTTTGAACCTACAAAATTTGCAAATCATTTGAATATCAATTCATCATCCAATTTAATAAAACTTTTAACGAAGGCACACACCCACAATTCAAGCTATAGATATATGAAATTGCTATTGTTACAAAACGACAGACCTTAGTATATGTCCGCATTCGTGGAGGTTGGTTGCCCCGCAAGCCACTATTATTCAGAACACCAGTTTCGTTGATGACAACATCACTTGAGCAACCGGGCTTGAAAGGCAAGTTCGGCACTCCAAACGACTGTGAGCTGATGTCAGCAGTTGACAGCTCAGTTTCAATGTCTCTAGGAGCACCACCATAGTTAGACAACAAATTTTGAAGATCTTTTGAAGAGTCATATCCCCTTAAAAGCATGGTATCAGGGGTTAGATCATCCAGATTAGTGTCAAATGGTAAACTGTTTCTTGGGTGTGATTGGGCATCCCCTTCCATGCAGAAGTTCGAAAGTGGCAAGTTCTGTTGGACATTTCCAGGATCAAGGCAGTAAGATGTTCCAGAAGAAGAAGCTTCCAGCTGATCGGTGAATGCCCCTTTATACTTCAACTGGTCAGGTCCTTTTAGATTGAGCAACTCATGTTTGTTCTGCATGTCAGGCTTACTGTGAAGATCCTGTAACAGATTACTAGTGGGCTCAACTATCAAACTCCCCCCTAATGGTGCCTGTAGTTGCTGATTTCTTTTCAGGAGGTTTGGAGGAGACACCTGGCAGTTATTAGTAGATGGAGAAGTTGAGCATGATGGGGCATCACCATCTGTTAGTGTAGAGGGAGCTCTGGTGGTGGTAAGTGATTTCTGTGTATTCTGGGATTGGCTCATAGGATTCTGTTGTGATTGCATAAGAGATGAAGAACTGAAGTTGTTGCTGTTGAGAAGCTTCTCTGTTGAACATACATTATTGGCAAGCTGTTGAGGCTGATGATGTGATACAGGTGGTGGCGGCAGTGGTAATTGCTGGTTTTGTTGGTGAGAATTTTGTTGTGGTAGGAGCTGAGACTGCAATAGTGGGGTGGACGTAGAAAGAATTTGCTGTTGTTGGTGCTGCAATTTCTGTAGCAACTGTAGGTGGAGTTGTTGCTCTGAGGAATTTTGCTGTAACATTTGAGTAGCAGGCGGTTGTTGTTGTGATGCAATCTGTGGCAGGTTTTGTTGCAACAACTGCAGTGGAGATTGTTGCAATTGCGTCTGTTGTTGTTGCTGTTGTCTCAGTAAGAGGTTAGCTTGCTGGTCTAACTGTTGCTGGAATTGCGAGTCATGTGGTAAGGATGTCAATGGGAACGTATTCTTACTAGCCGACTGGATACCTTGCTGGGTTTGGATACCTCCTGAGAGTAATTGTTGCTGCTGAAGCTGACCATATGCCATTGGTGGTTGTACAAACTGACCTGTAATCTGGTTAGAAGAAACTACCCCATTATTCATAAGAGTAGGATGCTGACTTGGCTGTTGCGGTTTCTGGGGCTGCTGTCCTAGCTGTTGAGGCATTTGCTGAAGCAATGGCAGGTTTTGTGGCTCAGGCAGCTGCTGTTGCCTCTGCTGCTGGAGATGGTTCATTGGTATTTGCAACAATGACTGTAGTTGCTGCTGCTGCTGTTGCTGCAGCTGTTGTTGTTGCTGCAGCTGCTGCTGTTGCTGCTGCTGTTGCTGCAACTGTTGCTGTTGTTGCAACTGTTGCTGTTGTTGCTGCAACTGTTGCTGCTGAGGCCATGACACTTGGGACTGTTGCAACTGGTTGATTTGATTTGGCAGATTGGGTTTGTTTAATTGAAGAGTTGGGGAAGAGAGAACAGGAGGTTGAAAGCTCAATAATTTGGATGGGTCTTCGGTGCCAAGGTTACCCTGAAGAGTATTAGATGGAAACATGGATGGGAAACATCCTGATTGAGCAGCTGAGAGTTGATTATTCGGTTGCATGCTCATCCACTGAACTAAACTAAAACCAGGAAAGATTGAACTTGAGGCATCCTTCAGGCCAAACTCCTCTCCATGCCAGGGCATACCTCTCTTGAAAGCATTTTCCATATCCGACTCCTCTTCTGTAAAATCAATTGCAAAGATGGGAATAAGAACGAAATGCAGGTTTTATGAGTGATACTATTGAAAAAGGATATTACGAAAGAGACTGTACATTCAGAACAGAAGTAAGCCCGACTCTATGAACAGTAAACTACCAAGATACTAAGCAACAATTCACTAACACAGTCATTGCCAGCTTTTTTACAGAAAATTACTGCTAAAATGATACTTTTGTTAATGTGAAGATGAAAATAATTAAATTAAGGAAAGTTTCTCTGAATGTAATGAATGAACCAGAGAAACAAACAAGGAAGGAATTCTTTAAAGGAAAGCTGAAACTAGTTGCTACCTGGCATTCCTGGTTGCCTGGGGAACTTGGGCCTAAAAAATGGAGGTGGACAAATATAGAAAGGAGTAACAACTGGTTCAATTTCCCAAATTGAAACTCTACTGGGGCGCTCACCAGCTGTTGATTCATCCCATCCAACCTATAAATAATTCAAAGCATCACTATCTCATTAAGCCAATGAAGAGGTTTGCATAATGGATGTTATAAGGCACTTAACCAATTCCACAAAATAAATAACAATGTTATACAAACATTTTAACAATACCTGAATGTTTCGCCATTGTGAGTTTTTCCATCGGACAGGATCCAAGTCGCTGATCCCAGTTATTGTCCCCATATATCTGCGTACTCCAGATTCCTCAGTTTCAAACATCATTCTAAATCTCATTCCAAGAGAAACTTGAGTGTACATGGCTTTGTTGTACTTGGCCAGTGGAACAACAAATTCAGAGGGGCTAGCCCTGTCAAATTTAGAGGACCGTTATTCAATGGATGCATTCCATGCCATGTTATGACATGACAACACACATGCCAAATAGTACCTTGGATTGTAAAATATAGTAAAAGGGCTGTTGTTTGCAGCAGCATGAGCAGCAGCAGCAAGGATGCCAATATGCATGCTGTCACTGGATATTACTGATGAAGAGAGTGCCGGTTGCTGTCTGTTAGCACGCCTTATACCTAAAAGAAGATGCTTCTTTTCATCTCTAAACATAAACCCAAAAAATTTCCTCAGCGACAAGGGTCAAAAATATTCCAGAAATGTCTGTGCAAAACAAAATATATATTTAACCTGATAAAAAGAACAGAATCTCCTGCAAGCAGTCTTTTTGTGCTGACAAATACACTCCAACCAGTAGTTAATAGATGCCTCTTTGGTTGTCCTGTAGCCCATGTGCAACCAAGTTTAGCAATTAGCATTCAAACTCTGTAAAAATCAATTACACACTTTCTATGTTCACAATAAGGCAAAACCACATATTAAGAAGGTTTTCTAGTTTAAACAAAATTATTTGCACCAGTAAAGCGATAATATAAGCCATAGCAGTTTAGTTTACAAAGCACTAGATTTCAATGGTGACATATATTTAAGAAAGATGGCAATAAGTATAAAACATGTCACATGGATAATACCTCTATAAATATGTCTAAATGGCCATGTATTATCATGCAAATCCTTGGCTACAAGCTCCTGAGCTGGAGGCTGCATTGAATAGTCCTATCAAACAAACACAGTTATGGTCAGCATGCAAACTTCTTCTGATTATTATAGCTCTAGCTCCAAAGAATAAACAGAAAACGGAAATGTCATGCACGTACCAAAGTCGGGAATATTTTCTCAGCTGCTCTACGTGGCACAGAAAATCCACCATGAGTGCTGGTGTCACTAGCTGTAAGTGTTTTGCAGAAGAACTCAGTAGGTTGACGGTTTTGTTTGAGACCCATGTCTGATGCCAGTATTGCTTCTTTCTCATACTGTAAGAGCCAGCCAATTCAAACAATATTTATTGGGAACTAAATCCCACATGCAATAAACAAAGATTGAAGAGTTAAACATACTTTGTTTACAGGTTGAAGAGTCATCTGTGCATAGACCTCATCAGTTTCAGGATCAGCCTGGAAAAAATACACAACAAAACCATATAATGTATTAAATCAGACAAACTAACATTGTCTCGAATCAGTAAGTCACATGTGGGAAGTTCACGTACATGCAACGCCACATTGTGAAGCATGCAAATCAACTTGGAGGGAAGGTTAGGGTAACTGGGAATGAATTCAGTCTCCTTTTGCATGGAAGCTGCAACCTGCAAGTTACAGTATCACAAAGAACGTAAATCAGAAATCAAAATACAGAAATACAAAGCTCGTAGAATAGAAGCATGGTATATGAAGTATACTTGTTCGCTGTGTCCTTGGGGGAAGTACACCACAAGACTTCCAACAGGAGGCAAAGACACCAAAGGTCCAGCACAAGCATGCCATAACTCTGAATTGATCGTCTTCCTTTCCCCTGCTAACAAAACAAATAAACCTTTTAACAGACATTTTTATAACTCTTTGTTTTCTTAAATGCCTTTTTTTTTTGTCTGAAACAGAGAAAAATACTGAAATTGTTGAATCCATTTATGTACAATTTCTTCAAGCCTGCTATTGAACAAGAGATGCAGATTTGAAAAGGATGTATTATTATAGAATAAAGAAATACAAAATTCTTTAATAATCAATATTTCTGAAGAGGCAGCAGCTTTAACATGTATTTACAATTGCCAAAAAGCAGTTTTAGTGCAAAAAGCAAAGGAACAGATCTTGCATATTCCTCTCGTGAGAATATACAGAGAAGGTAAATAAATAAAATTGAAAACCCTTTTCTTTTCTTAAATATTTTATTACACAGGAATCATATTCTCTCTGAAAACTGTCACGCAAACATATTCACCGTTTCTCTACTTGTAATGAAACTGCAGAAGCAACAAGTGACTCTTTTGCTCGATTTTTGCCGTGTTATTACTAAACCTAATAACAAACCAAACTAAGTAAACAACTCTATAAAGCTAAAGGATACACAGCAAGATGAAAACGGTTCTCTTCATTTTTCAGGAGAAAAAAATGGTCAGTTAATTATTGCATATGTAATAAAACCATTTGACAGTCACCCAACTTTTGAACTGAAATGCCCATACATATTTCATCTAAAATGCCATTTGTTTAGTTTAACAGCACAGAAGTAGTATTTTCAAAGAAAAAAAAATCATCCTTGGAGCCTCTGAAGAGGATTATGCTTAATGAATCATAAAATAGGAAAACACAAGCAGAGAAAGAATAGAAAGATGAATGGTGAAGCGGTAAGGTTCGAAAAATCCACCTTCGCCAGAATTAGGCAAGAAACCATTGGATGGAACCTTCATTACGACCTATGAAAAATGACCCAAAACAAATTCACAACATGGCCTTTTCTAGCACCATGATTTGCCCCTGTTCCACAGCTTTTCCATAACAAGGCAATCCTAACTTCAATTCATCCAACACTGCCCCAGAAACGAACACAAGGATCAACAAAAAAAAGCTGACCCCTTTCCCTCAAATGCAACTAATTGCTAGCTCCAATTTCCACAGAGCTCAAGCACTCCAATTTCAACAGCTTAACATCCGAGGATTCCAGCCAGACATGTCAGCGCCAAATCTCAAATAAATCAAAACTCTAAAACCAGCACTCTCGGCCGAAACCATAAGCATCAGCAGAGAATGGAAAAGAAGTGAAGGTGATGATTTCGAAGAAGCCAAAACCTGTGCAGCCGAAAGAAGTGAACTCAACAACTCCACCAAACAACAAAAGAAGAGAAAAAAAAGAGCAGAAAAGGGCAGTTTGAAAGGAAAGAAAAGAAGGGGCAAAAGAAAAAAAGAGTGATGAAGCCCCAGTTATGTCCGAGTATGACGTAAAGAATCACCTTGCAGTTGCAGGCGGCATATTCATGAGGGTGGACAAAAGAACATAGAGAAGAAGTGACCAAAATGGAAAAGCATGAAATGGGTATGCACTGTTGTTTCTGGGGATTGAGGTGGCACAACAGGTGATGCAGCAGAGATCAAAGTAGAAAGAGAAAGAGAGAGAGAAAGAGAAAGCAGAGGGCAAAGAAAAGCAAGACAGCTTTATTTCTGTGTATGTGAACTGAACAAGCCGACATCAAATATAGACCAAAGCAGTCAATCACAGACAGACATGGTTAAACAACTAAGCTAAAGCTAAGTAAGGTTTTGCAATAAACGCAGACACACGTATTTACGCTCCTCAATTACGATACATAAACAATCTTCTTCTTTTATGCCAAAAACTCCCATAACAGTAACACATTCTAATGCTATCGGATAAGGTGAAAACAACATCTTCCACCTCTAAACTTACCCTATAACCTAAACCATTTTAACCAATCACAGATACACATTTATCAAGTAGGCATCAACGACTAATACAACTTATTAGTATATAATTAGTATAAAAATAACAAATTTATCGTAAAACGTTTTCTTCCATTTGTTTTTTCCTATTTCTCGTGATTAGAAAACTTGGGCCCAATATTCAGTGCAGAGTTCAGATTCCAGCGTGTGGTGCCTTTTCCTTTTGGCTACCATGGTTGAAGTAAATTGTGAGGGTAAATTTTAAGCGAAAAATATTAGTATTTTTTTTATGGTTGGAGGTTGAACTGGTAAAGCGACTGATCTCAGAAAAAAAGTTGAGGTCCATGTGAGGAGGAATTAACCTTTTTTATCAACATTTTCTGTGAACACTGTTGAGGTTTTAATTTCTTTTTTTTAGATTCTTGGTGGATGCTTGGTCCTACGAGGCCATGAAAGTCATTTATGAAATGTGAAATACCATGTTATTCTTTCACTAAAATTTAAGTACAAAATTTACTAGTTTTATTATCGCTTAATACCTCCATTAGTCTTTATATTTGTATGTCAATCTCAGTTTGGTCCTCAAGTTTTAAACTGTATCAATAGGATCATAATTTTTGTAAAAATGTACACATTTTACCCTAACCGTTAAGTTGTATCAAACGACTTTAATTGATGCTGAGATAAATTTTTTTATTTTAGGTTTAATTCCTCCCTTGGTCCTTATGTTTGTCTGAAAATCTCATCTCAATTCGGTCCTTAGTTTTTCCTCAAGTCCTTATGAAATGCAAACATTTTACAACATTTTATCCTAACCATTAAGTGTATTGAGACGGCATTAACTTTGAACTAAGCTGTAATTTTTTTTATGTTTTAAAATCATTAAATCCACGTGACTATGGTCTTTCTTTTTCCTTCCCATCACTTATCACACTTTTTCTTGAAGTCCTTATGAAATGAAAACATTTTACAACATTTTATCCCAACTGTTAAGTGTATTGAGACGGCGTTAACTTTGAATTGAGCTGTAATTTTTTTTTATGTTTTAAAATCATTAAATCCACTTGGTTATGGTCTTTCTTTTTCCTTCCAATCACTTATCACATTTCACTCATTCCTCCACCCTTAAACCCCTAAACCCCCGACTCACACCTTTTCTCCCTCTCAAACTAAAAATGTCGCCGTTGTCGATAGTTCAAAAATTATGACCCAATTGAGACAGTTCAAAACTTGATGACAGAACTGAGATCTTCACACAAACATAAGGACCAAGAGAGGGATTAAGCCTAAAATAAAAAAAAAATCATCTCAGCATCAATTAATGTCGTTTGAGACGACTTAACAGTTAGGGTAAAATATGTGCATTTTTACAAAAATTATGACTTAATTGAAACACTTCAAAACTTGAAGACCAAACTGAGATTTGCACACAAATATGAGGACCAATGGAAATATTAAGCCTTTTATTATCATAGTAATATTTTCTTTTAAAATTCCACTGTTCGAGTATTCAAAACTCAATTGGAAAGGCTTTCGATCTTGCTTCATGACACTCATGATTAGTATTTGATTCTTGGCAAATGAAAAAGTATCCAAAAAAGAAAATGGAAAGATTATTATATGCAAGACTACGGCAGCCACTGATCCAAAAAGCTGGAGATTCACATGTCAAAGCTTGATTCCTGCTTCAAAAATCGTATTACCTTAATTAATCCTTTTTTTATATACCTTAATTAACATTTCATGATTTTTGAGAAAATATAGGATACCCTAAATGCTTTCTTAGTTTATGTCTTCTTCTTTCATGGCATGAATCTCCCCAAACTTCAACGATTATAGTATAAAAACAGATTGAAACGAAAATCCTCGAAAAATAATATTAGTTTACTTGCACGATGAAGTAAGAAGAGATATGAAGGAAAATTGATCTTAATATAGAGATTATTCAAAATGGTATAATCTGAAACAAAAGTGGCTGTATATCTTATTTCAACCTTTGTACAATTTATACTGAATGATTTTCTTTTCAAAGCTTTTGACAATGTGAAACACATGTCACATTTTGTTTATACAGAGGTCTCCATCAATAATATGTTGTTCCATAATATAATGATGATACTTCTCATTTTTCACTCCAATACCCAACTTCTATTTCTAGCACCCTTAACCCCTTTCACATTCACTTCTTTAAATTTAAATTAAAAATTAAATTAAAAACCTATATCCTCAAATGGATTTCAAACTCTACATATTACAAATACGATTTTCTGATTTAATATCATTTTTTTATTTTTTTTTATTTTATGTTAAAAACAAAACTAAAATCATATCTATACACTAATGCAAAAACGCTGTATAACGTCGGTTATTTTGGGTTTTTAACGTCTATTCATAAACCGACGTCTAAATCGGTGACGTCAATGGAACGTCCAACATCCTAACCATAGACGTCTATAATGACGTCAGTTAGTGCCCACGAACGACGTCAATAAACGTCGACACTGGTTTTAATGGACGTCTAAAGGCACTATTTAGATGTCGGATAAAGCATTAACCGACGTCGAAGAGCACATATAGACATCGAACATGACAAAGATTGACGTCTAAGAGCATATATAGACATTGGTTTTTGCATTAACCGACATCTAATACAGTGGTTGTGTTTTAGTACAGTTTTGTTCCCGTCTTTGGATAGCCTAGTAGCACAATCTCCTTTTGCTAGTTTCCCACAAAAAAAAACTTGCGTCTTTTGAATTTCTTATGGTCCCTTCAACCCAAAACCGAACCTAGGTGGTTGCTTAGTTCCATTTTTCGTCCACAAGAGGAAAAAATGACGGTGAAACGAAAACTAGACAACGAACCATGATCGTTTTTGGGTTGAAACGATCAAAAGAAATTCAAAAGACGCCGCTATTTCTGGGAGGCAGCTAGCAAAGGGAGAACGTGTTACTACGTTACCCCAAGAAAAATGGTAACTAGCAAAGGGAGAACAAAATTGCACTAAAACACAACACAAATAAAGCAAATTTTAATCAGTTAAACCAGAAGATATAATCGATGAAAGACTGGCAAAGATTAAATGGTAACAATAAAAACCACGCACCTGAGATGCAATGTCGCAAGAGAGAAAAAGGAGAGGAGGAAGACAATGACGTTATCAGAATACAACAATGCAATGCCGCAAGAGATAAAAAAAGGAAGTGCCGCAAGCGAGAGGTGAAGCAAGAGAAAAAGGAGAAGAGGAAGACACGATATCAGAAACTGAATGTCGCCAAGAGTCAAAGGTTTATTTAAAATGAAATGGGGCGTCGGTTGCTACGGCAACCGACGTCTATAGTCACATAGTCGTCGGTTATCTAACTAATATGACGTTCAAGTTAACATTAATACTGACTTTTCGAATGCCGATTAGACGTCGGGTTTCAGGGGATCTGACGTCTAGAAGCTGGATCGATTGACGTTTGATTTCCTGTCAGGGAAGTTCACGTCGGTGCCCTTTTTAGCCGACGTCTAAGTCCCTCGAGTTTTGTGAACATGATCAATTGCAGATTCAAAAGACGTCGCTTTCCATCATTACCGACATCTTCATTGAAGAATTTTTTGTCTTCCCGCCTTTCAGACAGGCCTTAGACGTCGCCGTTTGACTAAGTGACGTCTAAGCGCTTATGAATTAGGTGACCAGCATTGATTGCAGCCTAATAAACGTCGAACCCCGTGAACACCGACGTCCTTTGACTGTCTTATCACCTACCTCAGGCAATTAGACGTCGTTTGCGGCAGGTTCGACGTCTACAATGTCATAGACGTCGCTTTACTTTGACATTGACGTCTAGTTTGTCAATCTATTTACGATAATGCCACCGTGCAGTCATAGACGTCGGTTTATCAAGAAACCGACGTCTACTAGGTGACTTTAAACAACGTTCTTACACTAGTGATAAATACAATTTTAATTCAATTTTAAAATATAATAAAAAATGAAAATAACATACTTAAATTAAAATAATTATATATATTCATTTTTATTATTTTTATATTAAAGTTGAGCATAAATCAGTTTCGTATTAAAGTTTAATAACTAAAATATATTTAGTTATTATTATTATTATTATTTCATTGATATGAATTTAATTATTAATTTAGTCGTTAAATTATTTATATATTTAGCCTATTTTATGTAATTTTTTACTTAAATTAATTTTATAAAAATAATATAAACATTTTCCTTTTTTTTTGTAATTTTTTACATTCGATTGGCTAAACCTTTTTACTTATATTATTCAATCTATTTAATACTCATTTTGCTTATGTTATTTCGTCCAGAAATGGAAAGGTGGTCATTTAATTTTTTATTCTTAATTTAGTTTTTGTTTGTGAAAAATTAATACAATCCAGTTATTTCTGTTAATATTGTACAAAGGTATTAAAGACCATGTATCGTATTAATCTGTAATCTTTTTAATTTTTAATTTTGTTCATGTGTCATTTCAAATTTGTCAGGTGATATGACTATGCCATATGATAGACTTTTTATTTGATTTTTATATTTTTTTATTAGATTTAATCTTAATTTTTGTTAAAATGAACTAAGTTGTCTTTTTTTAAATTGAAACTAAATTTATTTTTTATAAATTTTATGAAGTTACTTTTATTAAAATTGATATTTTTATTAAAAATCTAGAAAAATATCATAATCAAACCAAATCATTAACGTTATGTTCTTGGACGAACAATTTTAACAATTATAAAAAATTACACTTAAAATTTTCTTTATTTCTTAAATAGTTTATTTAGATTAAATAATTAAATATTTTAATTTAATTTTTCTTTTATAACAAAATTCTATTTTAAAAATATTTGGAAAAATCAATTATTTTAAAATACTTCAACTTTGAATTTTAAATGTTTAGTAGTGCTTTAGACCTCACTTTTACTATTCTACTAATATTGAGATTTAATACTCTTTTAATGAAATATAATACTTTAGGATAATGATATTTAGATAACATTTTTTTGATAACATTTGAACATTGATTAAGTGTCAATATGTGATTGGTCAAAAATTACTCCATAATCAATAATAATAATAATTATAAACACTGTTGTGAAATAATTTTTGACCAATCACACTTAATCAATGTTCAAATGTTGTCAAAAATATGTTGTCTAAATCATTATCCAATACTTTATATGTAACTTTGACACTCATTAAACTAATTATTTTGGGTTGATTTGTTACCATAGTCTTAAGCATGTCTATTACTTATTGCATAAATGAATGGTTCACATTTATTGCTATTTGTGTGGCCAAAGATATTACAGTGATTCCATGAGTTAGGTTTGGCTTTTCCATCTAAAATGCAAATAATACCTTTTTATAGAAAAATGGTTTTGAATTTGATATCCTCTTAATTTGTTTTTATATAATTCTCTCGTTATCGCAACAAAGACTTCTCACTTTCTATCTTATCTATATACATACTTACACGCATGCATAAAAACATATTTATAACTCAAAATTAATTTTAACTAAAAAAATAGTTTATTTATCCAAATACAACTTTTAAAAATATTGAAAATATAAATAGGATAATTACTTTAAAATATTTCAAAATTTATAAAATTTAAGTGTTAATTTATTTAGATATTCATTCTCTTTTAACCCTGATGCAAGGGGAAGTGATAGACTCTTATATTTAAGTCAACAAAGGTATAAAACACAATAAATATAAAAATCAATTAACAATTTCTAAACAAACTTTATTTATAATATTCAAATGGATCTTTACCTAAGTAATCTAGGTTGTTGATAGATTTAATAAGATGTTTTAATTTCTAATTAGAGTATTATGATAATCTTATTTAAAGAGTTTGTTCCTATACAGAGCATTAAAGAGTTTCCTATAATTTAACATTGTTAATTATTTATATTTTTTAAGTGTTATTTTAAAAATTCCTTTGCATAATTTTTTTTTTTGTTGAAATGCATCAAGTTGTTGTTATTTCTTCAAATATAAACTCTAATTAAGTAAATTTTAATCTCTTGATTACTTTTTTTGGTTGAGAAAAGTAACCTGGATTACTTATACATTTTAATATACTTTAAATTAAAAAACATTCTTTTTAACCTAAATGTATTTACTTTGTAATTTATACGTATTTGTTTAATTTTAGTGTACTTGTTCTCCAGCAGTTTTAATTGTTTTTATTTTATAGTTCACTTCAATTAAAAAAATTCATTTAATATTCACAAATAAAACTTATTAGTTTAAAATAAGAACTTTCTATTTAATGGGATTGGTACGGTCTTATTATCTTTATATTCTTTTATTTTATTTAATTTTTAATAAATTTTCATATGGCAATAAATTATTAATGGATTTTGAAATCTCAATAAATTATTAAGATGTCAATGTTCAAAATAATATCTAATGATCTTATTTGAAAATAAAATTTTAATTAAAAAAATTGACCCGTGTTTTGTAAAGAAAATTATTTATCAACAATGAAATTATTAAATATTTTTCACTAATAATATAATGAGTAAACAATAGGTATTAACTAATAACTATACCAGTTGGATATTTTTCCATTAATCCAATTTATTTAAACATTTAAAATTTCTTAAGTAAAATTTATTGATCAGAATTTGTCCTCAATTTCTTATATAAAATATGATTATAAACGACAAGCAAAGAATCTGATTCGAGTTGAAATAATGGATTTATCATTATCTAGTTTGGGACACAATTCAGATTGGTAACAAAAAGTAAGAATCTAATCTATCCACAATCAAGATAATAATAACATTATATGAATACATAAAATAATGAAAGAAAAAAAAAAAAATCCACGTGCATGCACGTACTCTTCCAAATTCATGAACTTAATTTACATCCTTTTCAATTCAGGAATATGTACTTGAACCATAATAAATTCAATCTGTACCACTTTAAATTTTACACTTTCTTTTTCTTATAAATGAAATATGAATTAAATATAAAGTAAATTTAGTATTTTGTTTTTTCAAAATTCAAATAATCAGAGGCATGTCTTTGATGAATCTAATTAAACTAGATTGACAAGCACCAGGTCTTTTCAGAACACCACTAAAAAAACAAGATAAAAAAGAAGCCTATAATAATCTATATGCTATTTTGTTTTTCTTTACTTCTTTTCTATGAATAAGATTTTCTCATGAAGAGATGCATTTGCGTAGACAATGACATGACATGCATATCTCTTTGATGGATACACTCCCTTATTCACCCTCAACACCAATTTTTTATTTTTTTTATCAATTTATTTAGTTAAGATTTTTTATAATATCATATAAGAATTTTTTTTATGTAACTTTAACCACGTTTTTTTTCTACGGGGATCATTTGGGAACATTGGTTAAAAAGTTACCTTCGTTATAATCAAATTCAAAAGAAAGAAGTTTGTTTAACAACTATTTTTTGACAATTTTTTAACAATGTATATTTTGTAATTAGTTTATTTTAAATATATTTTTTAAAATAAATTCAAATAGACTAATAAAATGATGATATGTGTCTTTCAAAAAATTGTTAAAAACCGTTATTAAAAACTTTCAATTCAAAAGATAATCCTAATCAAGAATAATGAAAATAACTATTATTCATTCTACACAGCCATAAAATCATTATAGACTTGACTAATTAAAAAACTCTTAACGGATTTCGACTTAAAAAATTAACTTTAAATGACATTAATTTAAAAATACCATAAACTTATTTTTTTTTAATTATTAAATATTATTTATAGGTTTTTGAGTGCCCAACTTAATTTAACCTCAGCTAGGAAAATAGGTGACACATCTTGTGGTGGGGTTATAGGTTTTTATAGTTTTTGTACTCTTTTTCTCAGATGATTTTAGAGTGGCAATTCTGGACATACACCAGCTTCAAATATTTATCATAATTTGCTTAAAACGATGAGATTTATTTTGTATGATTTTAGAATAAAATGTGAAATGATGAACAATGGAGATAAGACTTTTTTGGATGGCCAACATGAATGGGATAATAGTTAATGTTAGGTCATTGTTGAAAAGTACGTAACATATTGTATCCACTGAATAAGACTCACCAAGTAAAATCAAACAAGCTTTCTACTATTTTCATCAATGCCAACACTTCAAACAAATTATAATGTTATTTTTTCTTTTCACAAAAAATTGTTACGTTTTCAAATAAATTCATTACTCATTATTATAATGCCGACACTTTAAAACATAATTAACAATAGTAAATCTATAATAAAAATCATATTTTTACATAAATATTGTTGAAAGTATAAAGTTAAAGTCACTTCTTATTATAATATTAAAATCTATTTTAATAAAAAAAATTATTTGTTTGATGAATTATTTTATTTATTATCAAATTTATTTAAAATCTCACACTAACTAAAAATAAAACCAACGTATACTGTCTAAGTAAATATAAACTTTGATCATTAAAATAAACATTACACTGTTTATAAAAAGTTAAATATACAATTAACTCTTTTCACGAAAAATATTAAAAAAATCTAACTTGCTACTCCTTTAAAAAAAAAAATTGAATATTTTTTTAGTACAACACTTGATGAAATTTTAAACCTTTTCAATCTTATATATTTCTAACATGATATCCATGTGTTTAACTGGAAAGTGAAGTAAATGGTTTTGGTTTTTATGATGATACATAGGAAAGAGATTAATCACAGAATAATTTTGTCCATTTGAGTAGCCACTTTAATGGCAGCATGAGAAATGTGGGCTTCAATCAATCAATTTCCTTTCCCACATCCAACAACTCCAAGATAAACACTTCAATTCCTTCATTCTATCTTTAAAACCTTACTCTACAACAAATAATAACACATACATTTAACATTTATTAACAAAAATAATCTACATAATGTCCACCAAACTTCAACTCATGTCCACTAAACTTCAACTCACTAACAGGTTTTGTTCACTTGAGTGAATTTGAGAAAGAGAGAGTAATCAAGTGAATTTGAAAAGATTTAAAAGTAATTTTCTTTTTTTTGTTTATTTGAGTGAATTTGGAGATAAATGAGAGTGGATTTGGAAGTAAAGTTTGTGAGAATTAGTGTAGGATTTAATTTATGTGGCAGATTAAAAAAATTTACTTCCAAATTCACTCTCGTTTGTTTCCAAATCTATTCAAATAAATGACAAAAAAATTTATCTTCAAATCCTCTCAATTATTCTTTTCCAAATTCACTCAAGTGAAAAAATTCTAAACAAAATCTAAGCAGGATAGCATAAAATTGTAGTTAAAATGAACATGGAATAAAAATTTTCAGTTATGGAGCCCTTCCAAGCTAGCACGAAGCCAGATTCACGGCACCAACAACTGTTGGAGGGAACCTTCCTTTTTTAAATGTCCTTAGAAATTAACAAATCTGCATAAAATTATATATAAAAAAAAACTCTTAGAAGGCCGTAATGTGTCCTTTGATTTTGTCCCCTCCATTTGACACACCACCACGCTTCCTCTCTTTAAAATTCTCAAAACCACATTCTGAATGCAAACCAGTTTTCATCCAAAATAATAATACAACATCACAAATTCATTAATATTTTTAACACCGACACAAGAATATTAGTGCAATTGTTTTGCTTTCTAACCAAGCCCATGCTATTATTGACCTTCACGTGGCTTAGTTTTTATAATCCCATTATCTCAATTTCTATATATTCTACGCTTTGCCTTCCCTGACATGTTGTTGCCAGACATCATTAGATCACCATTTCTTACTTTAATTAGCATGTTTTCCGTTACATCAAACATGTAATACAATGTTGTTGCAAGGGTGCTTTACTCAAGTATTCAGAGTTGCACTGTGCGTAATCATCAGATTGTGATTGCAACCATATGCACCAAAAGCAATTATCACAAAAAACACTGCCATTCTTATACCTTGTCATATTCAAAGCTTCAACTAATTATTACTTATGTATATGTCTTTTGCTCAATTCGATCAAATCTAAATTTAACTCAACCGTTGCATTGGAGTATTTACGTTATTAACTTTTCATCGTTACATACAAGACGTTGACTAATTAGGTTGCAATCGTATTTCAATAATAGCATGATCATTTGTCTCCCTCTCCATCATGCCTTCACCTTCAACTACAATTACAATTACAACTGTTGCATAAAGTTTTCAAAAATACTATTGAAAAAACAGTGCCCAAGAAACCAACAACTCATAATGAAATATGCATAATTATTGATTCGGATAACCAGATTACTCCACTCTGTGCTACTTACCATTGTTATTGACAGTGATAACACCTCTCTGTCTGTTACAACTTACACCTCATTCATCACACTTTTTTTTTTTCTGGGCCATCTTGTTTTTGCTTTGAAATCCCTTTCAGCTCAATCCTTTCCATCAACACATTTAATACTGTTAATTACCATTCCTGTCTCCTCCTTAACTATGTTTTTCTTATTTACATCTTTTCTACTTCCCTTCTAAAACAGCCTAAAATCATTACCAATATGAGAAACATCATCAATGAACATTAGTTATCCTGGGAACTTTATTCAGTCACAAACACCATGAATACATTTTACTCATCATAATTAATAAATGCTAAACAAATAAATTTATAACATTCTTAACATATGGTTTAGTAAAAATGAAACTACGATTATTACATATGTTGTTTAAATTACAGTGAAAATGATCTATCAGTAGCTAACACAGTAAGGTAAACCTACTGCTTTAACATCATCAAGACTGAGAAAACTTTAATAATTTGAAGCTTTTTTTTCAAAGAAAGGTGGTTGGTTTTGTTAGCTAATGCTAAACTTTAGGTGATGTTTCGGTGTCTCTTCCCTGAGAAAAATAAAAGAGTTAGATATGAGAAAGCCAAATGGACGGATGGGATCTTCAGATAGAACGCCAAGTGGGCCCTTTAATGGGCCTAAGATTCGGTTCGGAACCGGGCCCATTTGAGAACACTAATGTGACGTGATAAATCCACCTGACGTGAACGTTGGCATGGACACCTCATTACATTAACGTGTTTATGGTAATTACGTTCATAGTTTATTATTCACACTTTATTTTAAATTAATATAAAACTACATGTTATTTTTACGAGATTTTGCTAATGAATTAATTCATCATTTCAATCACATCTGTCACGTCCCTATTTTCAATCATCGATCATCTATTCATACATTAAAATAAATTAATTTAAGTAGACAAGTAACTCGAGCGTATTTATTAATAAGCAAGGACGTACCTTATGCTTCGTTGTGCTGTCGCAGGAGCAAAATTATTTATGTTTATATTTAAATTTATTATTTATAATAAAATGTGGATTAGAAATACCGAAAGTACCACGTATTTTTCTGTTTAGAGAGTTCAAAATGGAATGAAAAGGAAAGAAAATGGGTGGCTTAGAAATATGAAATGAATGGTTAATGATTGGGAACAAAAGCATGTGCTATGGAGACAAAAAAAAAAAAAAAAAAAAAAAAAAATTAGGTTGAGCTAAGATGTGGCATTGTCTGATCTGAATGTAGAAGTGTAAAGAATAACGTAGATATAACCTTTTTAAGTGCAACTTCAATAATCAATATCACTCTTTGGATTCACATGCATGCTCTCTCCATCTCAATATCTGTTGCTTTCGTGTACCACTATCCAACAAATCAATGAATCACACATACAACAACACATCAAACTTTTATTAATTACGAATAAGCTCAATTCAAAATAAATAATGTATTCTTTTATAACATTTTTAGATTAAAATAATGTTGAAATAAATTGAAATTTGTATTCAAAAATGATATTACTGAAAATTTATTTTAGCTTTAATTAATATGTGATTTTTTATCACTATCTTAGTTATAAAAGTTGGTAATAAAGAAAAAAAAAAGAGAAAAAAAGAGACAGCATAAGTTTTGTGACTATGTTACTCTTGTAAAATGAGGTGAGTGGAAAATTTGTTATCATATTTAAATTAATTCAAGTAACACTTAATTTAAATTTATCATAAACAATAGTATCAAGTTTAATCTTCATTTTATAGAAACAAAATGTTATGCATTTTAATTTAATTTAAATGTAAATTTAAACCAGATTAGAAATATAAATCAGTGATTCAGTTAAATTGATGTAGATTTCAGATACAATATATTTTATTGCATTAAAAATTCAAGTGTGTCATTAGAATGTAATACGATTTGGTGGAGAGATGGTTGGTCTCGAATGTATATTGTTCCCATACGTCAAGGACAATGTCAAGCTCCCAAACTTAAAAAATAAACATATATAATTATTTTTATCAAACTATAGTAATTTTATGTTATCTGTTAAACGATATTTTAAATATATATTTGAGTTATTTATACTTTTTAATACATTCTAATTTAAATATTAATATAAAATATTGTTTAATATGTAAAAAAATATTAATACCAATAAATTAAAAAGACTATATTGTTTTTTTAAAAATTTAAAATCAAGACCCTCCTGATTTTAAAATAATTATCATGGGTTTCTGAAAACACTTCCTACCTCGTGCATTCTACCTTGAGATTCCTTAAAAAATGTTTTAAAAGAATGTTAAGCAGATTCAACATTTCAAAAAGTATTCTCTCGAAGATATTTTAACATTGCGAAAAAAATTTCTCTTAAAGTGTTATTAGAATTACGAAAAATGTTTTTTTTTTTTCAAATATATTTAACATTCCACCAAATAATTTCATTTTTTTTTACTCTTTTAGAATGTTATTTTTTCTAGAACATTTCGGAAAATAAATTTCAATGATGTTAAAAAAAGTTTAAAAAACGGAAAAAATTCAGGAATGTTAAATTTTTTTAATGTTTTGGAAATTAATTTTCATAATATTTTATAGAAAATTAATATTCCGAAAAACTACTTTAAAAAAAGTCTTATTGAAATAAAATACCAAAAATAGAGGTAGACTTGTAACACATGGAGGTGTAAATAACATCTGCCTCTGAGAATTCGGATATCTTAAAAGAATACGGGCTGACCCAGCCCAATAGGCTTTCAATTAACAAACCCATATATAAAACGGAGATTTTCATTCAGAAATTGTGTTTGGAACAAACACATTATGTGAAAAAATTGCATCAAATGATGTTACATGACGTTTCTGATCTTAATATAATAACACTTTTCTAATAAACATGTTTTACTGTTACTTTCTTATCACACGTCGTTTTTATGTATTGTATTAACAAAGACAACAAAGTTTGAATTTATAATTCCATTAAACTAATGAAAATCTGTATGAATAAGCCAAAATTATGAGTGTATGATAATTTTTTTAAATTAACACTTTAATTGTGGTAATAGTTTTTAGCAAGATAGAGCATGCTGTAAAAAATGAATCACTTGTTCGTGTTTATATTTAATTATCTTTAGTATCTGGTTTTAATTTGTAAAAGCATTAATAAAAGTACAACCTTACTTAGTGTTCCTAATTAAATAGATTATAGATATTGAAGTTGGTTAAGATTAAGCTTATAATAAACTAATTACTTTGGTTAGGTGAGTTAGGTCCAAATAAATGAGAAGTGTTTCCCATAGTCTCAGTAGTTAAGCAATTTTCTCTAATTGTACTATGTATAAACTTGTTTTCAAAATAACTAATGCTTTTAAGGAAAATGACTTCTACCCAAATTGGTCCTAAAATGATGCGACAAATACATTATTTTTACAAGTATTTTAAATGCTAAAATTTAATCTTGATAAAACTAACTTATAGATAAATTGAAAATTATTTTTGATAAAATGCAGATTTAAATGAAAGAGAAAAAGATGTAATTGTAATATTAATTTATTTCTACTATATTTGTACTGTTCTAGATGTCATAAGATAATAGTTTTAAGGTTTAAGATATAATTAAGTATATAAGTATGAAATGTGTTCGTAAAATAAATATCCATTGTATATGGTTGTAGATGAAAAATATACGAGAGAATAATTTTATTAATTTATAGATTTAATTATAAATTAGAATAAGATTTAGAAATTGTACTAAATTTAATCATATATTTAAGAACAATTGGTTCCTGAGTACATAATATGTTTACCTTGTCCAAGAAGTAAATAATAATGAAAATTCTTAAAGTACTTGATAAATATTTAAAAGGAAGATGGAGTTGATGTTTTGAAGCATGGTTTATGTGTTTTAATTTAAATAAATAATTACTATTTTTTTCGTGTTTCCAATATAGTTAGTGTTTTATTAAAAATGTTCTTTAACCATGTATTAGTAATTACAGAAATGGATAGGATAAAATAATTAATAATATTTAAGATATTTCTTTGTATGGATTGGATGTTACTTTTTTTTTTTTTTTTTTTTACTTTCTAACCAAAACCAAACATGGAAAAATGTAGTTTCTTTTAATTTTCTTTACTTATTTTCTATCCATTATCTATCCATCAAAAATAAAAATTTAGATAACTATGTGAATATCTCTTTATATGAACTAATGTACACGTTAATTTTAATTAAAAAAAACAATTTTAATCTCTCTTCTTTGTTTATGAATGATTATAAAGTAGTTTACTCAAACATGTTTAATGTTTGAGAAAATATTATATCAAATATATATTAAACTAGCTTTAAATTATTTTAAAAATTATTATTCCATTAGTCTTACCATAAACATTGCTTTAGAAAAAAGATTATATACTATTTCGAGATACTTTAAACAGAGTTTTGTTGTAGATTGCTCTTTTCGTATTATATAGACTAATTTATATTAAATCAAATATAATTATTAAAAGAGATATAGTTCTCCATCCAAATATATGCAGATTAAAATATAAACTACGAGTTATCTTTTTAGAAGTATTATGAAATTTGTTTAAAATTAATGAAAAATGAAATCATATTCTAATTGAGTTTGAAATATAAATAGTTGATTGTTCTTTTATTAGAAACATTTGTTTGAGTAAGTTTTCATTTACATTGCATTTTTTATTTTATTATTATCATTATTTAATATTGAGTATGGAAATGAGAATAAACATATTTATTCTGTTTTCCAGTATTCTTTAGTAACATCTCGTTCTTATTTAAATTGGTACCTATAATTTATTAGATAACTTAAAGAATTTATATATATATATATATATATATATAACTTTATTAATTTTTAGTTTTATAATATATTTTTTTCTTTTTCTACACATTTTTTCCTTTTCCCTTATAATGGTTTGAGTTATTTTTTATTTGTGAAATTCATTTACATCTAATTTTGTATTTTTATGTTCAAATTATGTCTTGTCATTATATTTAATTAGTTGTTTATTATTATTTTTTATTATTTATTTTTTGATATGAAAATGTTTGACTCACAATTTCAAATGATAAATTGAATAAACTATTCATTTATTATGTAATATAAACAACTTATATTTTTTATTCTTAATTTTTTTTCCAATTGAAGAATTTTTTTAACAAAATAATTTTCATTATCTCTCAACAGTTTAATTAGATTGACTTTTAAAAAATTCTAAGAAAATTTCTGATATCTCAATTGTGTTTTCCGTTTTATAACACCCTTAATTACACTTTTTTTTTTCTTTGTTTGATTTTGTTCAGTAGTGTATGAAACTGTTTCTTAGACACACGTTTGATATTTTTAATATTTTCATTTATTGTTTACTTTTACAGTGTAGATTACTGTTTTCATGAGTTTTATATTTTTATTTTTATTTTTTAACTCATTATCATAAGTATAATCTTATCACCACAATTATATAAAGATATTTCATTTACTACAATACTAGTATGAATATTATTTATTACCATCCAACATAGACTGAAGTTCTAAAGATAAAATATTTATGCTAAATTGTAGTTGTTATTAGTTTAATCTTTATTATTTTTACATTTTCATTTAAATGCTGTAATATAATTTTTATAAGTGTTACGAAAAATAGATTTTATTATAATTTATTAAAAAAAGTAAAGAGACATTTAAAATATTTTTTATAACTTCGTAAAATTTATTTTATAATTTTATTAACTTTGTTTAATTATCATTTGTAAATGTTTTGGTTGTCATAAAAAATTATTTGGTACTCTATTTTGAAATTTGTATAATTATAATTTTTAAAAAAATATTTAATATTAAAGAAACAATAATATATTCATATAGTATCATGTTTTAAAAATAATTAATTAATATTGAAAGTAGGCGATGGATAGAGGATAATAAAAATCGTTATATCCTTCTCATTATCATTCTTCCTTTGTTTTTGTTGTTTCCTTTTTTAATAAAAATATATATGTCACACACATATATATACTTTATCATGTAGATGCTTGAAATAATAATATGACATTTGAGGGACAATAATCATCACTTCTCATAATTCCACTACAGTATCTCTATGATATTCTATTATTGTCGTGTTAACAATAACTCATATTAACTCATTGTATGATATATTACACATATGTATAATTATAAGTATAAAATAATATTACTTACTAACAAAAGTAGTATATTTCATTTGTCAATAAAAGGACAAACTAATTAGCTAATGCTATGTTGGCGTGAATTGTGATATATTGAGTTAAAAGAGATTAAGAGATAATTTTTATACGACTAAAAAAGCATGGTTGGTAATTGTATTTAATAATTTGTAATATTTTTTATGAATTTATTAATTCATCCCTTATTATTAGTATTAATTTTTAACTTTTGTAATATTATTTTAGCATTGAAGTCCTTGAGTAAAGGATGTTCACAACGTGAAATTTAAAAATAATATATGATCCTTTAAAAGATGCATGTACACGAATTCCAAGATAATGTTATTATTAAGATTTTTAGATAATTTTAATTATAATATATTAATTTGGTATTAAATAGTTTGTAAGAAAAGTTATAGGGATAATTTATATCCATCTAAGAAAAGTTATTACATATATAATAATACTTGTAAAGATGGAAGTTGAGGGTTGGTTTTCCAGCAGAGAGAAAAAAAAGTAGCATAAAGATTTAGGAGAAAGGGTAGTTGCATTTCATGTTGTCTTTCTTAGACAATGGGGATGTTTGTTGGTTGCAAGGGTAAGGTGGAATTATGAGGCAGTGTTGTTCGTGTGATATGGGAAATAACTCTTCCGTTTGGCTTACCTGTTCTGACTTCTCTCGTTCAACCTCTCCACCAACCCCTTTCTTCTTATTATTACATTCTTCTTATTTTTAATAGTATGCACATAGATTAAAAAATAAATTATTTTTAGGTTTTAGATTGATAAAATTATATTATGAATAAAGAATGAGTTTGCTTTAAAAATAGTTATATCCTTCTTCAGAAAAATATATTTCAATTTAACTACTTTTTTCTTAAATATAAATAAAGCATTTAATTGATTTCCATACCAGAATGTCAAGTTAAGCATTTAATTGATCCATTGATAGACATAAGTAAAACTTAAATAAAATTACACATTTAACATCGCTCAATCTTTTTGCAATTATATTAAAAATAAAACTCAGCTCTTGTTTATTTTAATATACATAATATATATATATATATATATATATATATATATATATATATATATATATATATATATATAAAATAGTTTTTTAGTTGGTACTTTTTAGCAAAATGTACCAAGTTTTAGGTTACAAAAATGTTCTTATTGAAAAAAAAAAACAACTTTAAATCCAAGGGTATTTTAATAATTTTAAAATTTAATTTAAAATAAAAAAATAAAAAGTAGTTATTAAAAATTATGATCGGTCCACGTGCACAAGATAAATTATTAGCTTTTATTATATATTTTTTAAAAGGTAATTGTTTTTTAAAATAAAAAAAATAAATAAAAGATAGTTGTTTTGTTAACTCACGAGTTTTATAAACCCAGATGGTTTTATAAACCCAGACAGGTTCTATAAATTCAGAGTTTTATAAATCCAGACGAATTTTATAAACTCAAACAGTTTTATAAACTCAGACCGCTTCTATAAACCCAGACAGGTTCTATAAACCCAAACGGATTCTATAAACCATAAACCCTAAACCATTATTTTTTTAGAAGGTAGTTGTTTTTTAAAATAAAAAATAAAATAAAAGGTAGTTATTTTTTAAAATTAAAAATAAAATAAAAACTAATAACTTCTCTAGTACACGTGGACCAATCAGGATTTTTAATAACTACCTTTTATTTTTGAAGATAAAATTGTTTGGATTAAGAGAAAGACCATATGATTTAAATAAATTTGAAATAAAAATTTATGAAAATTTGTATATAATGTGATGAATATAATAAATTAAGAAAATATTATACTTGATAAAAATAAAATATTACAATTTTGATGTTAGTTATAAAAGTAATTTAATATAAAAAATAATTAGTGATAATTATATTAAATTAAATATTAATCATCTAACATGTAGATCATCTAGTATCGCATATAGCATTTAAATTTTTTTAAGAGTTTTTACTCATCAATAATTTTATTGGTGTGTCTGATGTGTTGGTGTAATTTTCATAAAAAATATATAAATTTATGTAATTTGTAAAAAAATATAATATTTAATCGATTTTCATGCTTTCATACATTAGAGATAAAATTTGTAAAAGAATATATTTCTTGGACTCCTTTTCTTTATTTATTCATTTTCATCTGTAAGTCTTTTACATGATTTTATGTTATAGAATTTATTAATATATATATATATATATATATATATATATATATATATATATATTATAAACTTTAATGTCATTCACGCTTTCTTCCAAACTTATCAAAACTAATTTTATATTTGAAGTAAAAAAAAGTTGAAGTCGTATTTTGTATTTAAACATATTTTTTTTTGAAAAACCTGTTCATACTTTATGTTAATTTGCATTTTTATTATGATTTTCTCCGCACACGTATTAAAACAATGTGGTTAAATGGCATATGTCATGAAAAATATATGGTAGTAATTAAGTTAATGGAAATTTACATTTAGTATTCCGCGGTATATGACACTTTTTTTTTATACAAGGGAAACTATTTTCTTATAACGTGACATTTATAATTATTTATTTTATTTAATAATTAGTATGTTATAAAAAAATTACTTAAATCTAACATAACTAATTCTAATAACAAGTTGAAGCTTGAGGCTATCATCCTGTACACGGATATTATTATTATTATTATAATTATATACAATATTAAAAAGATTAAATATATTTTTAATTCTATTAGAATTATTTTATTTTTTATTCATATTTATGTATTTATGTTCATATATTTTTATATTCATATTTCTTTTTTATACTGTTCTGAACAATTATATATATCAATTGTACTTTCTCTTTATCCTGGGATAAGAAATATAATATTTCATTATTTCTTCTTTTCTAACATGGTATCATTGCTTGTCTGATCAGCTTTCGCTGTCTTTGTTGTTTGTGGGCGATCGACCGGCAGCCCCTAAAAGTTTCTTTTTCAAACCGTGCATTTATGCTTCAATGGACAATCTCTAGTTTCTGTCTCGCATCTATCCGGTGTTGCTGTCCGCCGCCGCTCACCACCGGCCACCATCTCCGGTCGTCATCTCTGGCCACCATCTCCGACCGTCATCTTCGCCCACCGTCTCCGGCTGTCATCTCCGGACGTCGTCTCCGCCACTTGTGCCACTGATGCACCAAACCTTCACCCCTCGGTTCACCAGTGTCTTGACTTCAGCCCCTAAAAATCTCTTATTTTTATTGAATTTTTTCTTGAATTTTTTTATTCGATTTTTTTCTTCTTGAATTCTTCTTAAATCTTTCTTTTTATGAAGCATCTTTTTCAATTATTTTTCTTAAATCTTTAATCATCTTCTTGAACTGTTCCTGATAAATTCTTTAATTTTTTTTTGAATTTTTCTTATTCTTCATCTTCTTGAATATTTTTCTTCTTAAATTCTTACTTCTTGTTATTGAATCTTCGTATTCTTGAATTTTCTTCCTCTTCTTGAATCTTCTCTTGCTTAATCCAGTGTTCTTGAATTATTCTTTTTCCTTGACTTGTTGTTTTCTAATCAAAACACTGGTGAATTTGGTACCTGGTGGTTGTGTCGTTGGCATTCCTACTAAAGCTTTCCATCCAACACAATTTCAATCTTGTTCAAGCTGCGCATCATGAATATATATGTTGCAGCTTGAGGGGGATATTAGAATTATTTTATTCTCTATTCATATCTATGCATTTATGTTCATATATTTTTATACTCATATTCCTTTTTATATTGCTCTGAACAATTATATATATCAATTGTACTGTCTCTTTATCATGGAATAAGAAATACAATGTTTCATTCTTTCTTCTTTTCTAACAAATTCCTCAACTGTCCACTGTTTTTGAGTTTAGTCTTTATGCTGACAGATGAGAAAAATTATGCTGAGAAAGTACACATGACATGAAACGTATCACGTCGTTAGTCAGATTATGCAAAAGTTAATAGCATTGGTATTCCATGACTAAATTTGACAATTTCATTAGAAACAAATAAAAATGAAACAAAGTTTGAAAATTAAACTGAATAAAAAATGTTTGATACTCAAGAAACTAAAAACATATTTAACTTTATTAACAATTATCATTTCATATTACTTTTACCACTAAAAATATTTTAATAATCTTTAATTTTTATTAATTAAATCATTTATTTATTTATCTCGTTTATCAATTCTTATATTAATTTTCACAAATTTTATTCTCAGATACATTCATTCAATCTTCCCAAATCAATTATATAAATTTAAGACTTAATAAAGTTGAGGTCAATTTCTTGGGAAGTTAATAATTAAAAATCAAGTGACTTTTTCAAATATTTAAATCGCACGTGTAACTTGATATGTGTCACGTGTTGAGTCTGTTTATTTTTTCTGAGAAAGAACGGAAAGGGACAAATGGAGATGTGGAAGCCAACCAGAAAGCATTTATAATTTAATGATATCATTATTGACGAATTAATAGCAAGTTGTGAATCATTTTCATAACATGTGTTTTCTATCCTTCTCAACTACAAAAATAAATATAGTTTCCCACCTTTCATATATTTTTTTCAACTAAATATTAATTAAATTTGACTCTAAGATTGCACAGGGCTTTATGTTGTTGTCAATATTTGGAAACAATTTTCATGTAATGTAAACTCCATGGTAACGACGATGAGTGTTGATTCTGTATTAAGTTTTTTCTTCACTGTTCTTTAATTGAACTTTTAAAATACATTAATATTAATATATTTAAAAATTTATAATACATTCTAAAACATCAAATTCATTATTAATTAATGTATTGTGAGAATACCTATTTTAATTTTGTTAAATACTAGTTCATGTATAATAAAGATTTATAATTTAATTGCGAATTCGATTTCAATCCAATCAATTAAAATAAATTTAATGTGAAGTTGACTTCAACCTAATCAACTAAAATTAATTTAAAGTGGTTTAGATTAGTATGATAACGATTTTAATTTAACTATTTGTTTTCGTACCTCTTAATCTAAATCATGATGCATTTAGTGTCTTCACTCAAATTTTGGTTTATGTGTTGTTTTATTTTTTCTGGAAACGAACCACTAATAAACTAATAACTATATAATGACCCATGAGTAAATTAAAAAAAAAAAAGTTATATTTTTTCATATTTAATATGAAATTAACAAAAAATAAATAACAATAATATCAAACAAACTAGACAATCATAAGTGATGAAGCAAAATAGAAATAAAGAAAATAATAGACTAGTATTAGTTTATAAAACTGTAGTCTGATAAAAAAAATATATTAATATTTATACATGATCTCGTGCCCATAAAAAAATTATAATTGAAATTACACGCACTTAAATATAATGTTAATTTTAATTGTAATAAAGGAAAACGAATAGTAAGAATACATATAAGCAAAAATAAAATCTCTATTCAATCCTCCAAAATTTTAAACAAATTGCGGCAATATAATTTATGTAGACTTAATATGTCAGTGTGTTAGAGAAAGTAAAATAAGCTAAACCTATCAAACTTGACTAAATTATGCGTCATTATGACAAGTAAAATATGAGATTTATGTTTGAATTAAATAAGGTACTTTAATATGAATTTATCATTATTTATGATTTAATTATTTTATATGTCTTTATTTTTTATTTTTGTTTCAATTCCAAAATTAGTCTCTTAGTTTTTTTTTTTTTAACTATATCTTTAATTTTGAAAAACTGGAACAATGGAATCTATGTCATTAGATTAACTAAACAACGTCAAAAAACATTAGCGTAATATATTGATGTAAATTTTTAAACGACGTGATTGACAAAATAAGTTAAGTTAATGATATGAGATTTCAATTGTTTGATCATGTTCATAATACATATGTGAAGAACAAAAAACAACCAATATTAACATCTACAAATCTACATATCTTTTGGTATATTGTGAGATGTTTGAAATTTGCACCAAACTGACATTAACAAACATTGAGCTCTATATCACTTTCCTGTCTTGGTTCTAACTTAGTAATTTTAGTCAAGTACTTTGAATTGTTAAGATTGAGGAATGAAGTTGAAAATAAATGAAGATGGAAGAATAAAACAACAAATTAAGGCTTTAATGAAAATGTCGTTGATTATAAAACAACTCAAAGAGTATCGAATTCCTTTCAAGATAACAGGATGCTATGTGTATACCTAGAACAACACAAACATAATTAAGACATACTATTATGATCATTGATCAATAAAAACCTTATAAAAAATTTAAATACTATATGCAAGTTAGTATAACTCACACACGAAAAAAAATATATAAACAAAAAAAATATGGTAGAAAACTAACTCATCTTATTAAAAGAATTGATTGGATATAAGTGAAGAGTTCACAAATATCACTTTAGTGATCTCAAATAAATAAATAAATGTGGAGTGAGAAAACCTAAAAATAAAATAAAATAAAAACTGTAGAAAAATGTTTCTTAAAGATAACATGTATAAGACTTTTACTTCTATTTTAACTTTTTAATATTAAAATAATTAAGTTTAACCATTTTAAACATAATATCATCTATCTATAAAAATACAATTTTCTAAACTTTTATATAAATACATTCAAATATATTTTCTCTCTCTTCAAATATAAAAGATGGGCTCAACTTATTAAAAAATATCGGACATAAAGGTTTGGGTGCAGGATAAAAATAAAATTTCCTGTGGACAAGAATGAATGATTTACCACATAAAAATATTAAGTTTTATTGGGGAAATTGAGTTTTCATATTTTCTTTTTACTTTGATTGATGTCAAAAGTAAACGTCTTTCACAATCCACAACTCAATTGAAGTTATTATGAAGATATTGTATAGATTCTCTTCTAATTCACAATATAATTTTTTAATTAAGTTATGAGAAATGTCAATATTAATAATGTGTATTGTTGATATTAATAACAATTCATAGAGAAGGGATATTATAAAATAGATTTTCAACTTCATTAATACCCACTTAATTATATTATTAACTAAATTGATTCTATTAAAATTACAATTTTGAAAAAAAGTTATTAAATAATTATAAATTTTGGTTTCAAATATTATTTTGATTTAATGTTTTCTTATGTTTAATGTAGGCAAAAGTGTCAAGTAATATTATAATATAGTATTTACAATATTACTTATTGCATGATACAATACTGCGTATAAATTAAAATACTATAAAAATTCAAGATATAATTTAACTAGAAAAAAAAATCTTTTTAGTTTCTCCAACCGATTGAATATGTATAATTTATTAAATGCAAAATAAAAAAACTTTTCTTTTATATTTGATTGAATTGGGGTTATTTAAATTAATTATATTGTACTACAATATTTTTATAACAAGGAACGTGGAAAGTCGAATATGAGAACTATGTGATGCGACATTTAGCTATATAGTAATGTATAACAAGAAAGCAATTAATTTCCTTCTTCCATATTTTTGGAAGTACGTATATTATAAGTAAAAGAATTATACTTGCTTGTGGGTTTTACATGGCAAATGCATGTTCATTTCTTTAAGTTATTTAAATACGTGAGGAACTCCAATGATGGAGACAATAATTTGGTATTATCACTTGTTTAAATATGATAAAATAAAAATATTTTATTAGTTAAGTTAAAAAGTTAATAAATCGGAAAATTTAGCCATTTAAATTTATTTTACACAAATTATTATTTCTTTGAAGTTAAAATTTCTTTATTTTTTTAGATTTTTTGATTATTTTTAAGATTTAGTTTCAAGAGAAAATAAAAGAGAAGTTATTAATTAGAATTCATTTAGAATAAGATCCCTTTTATTTTGTTTAGATGATTTTGAATTAAGTTGTTTTCATGTCTATGTATAAATATTTGCATGTAAAGATTGACGAGTAAAAAATTTATTATAACATTTTTAGTCTCTTAACGCAATCGCGATAATTAATTACAAATGTTGACTCTAACATTGTAATAACTCTTAAGTGACATATCATCATATTGCTCAAGTTATTGTTCATAACTTGAGTGAAAAAAAAAAATGAATATTGTTGTTTTTTTCTTTAGAAGAAAATCAATCATAATAAATGTGTGAGTACATTATATTATTAAATAATGTGACAATTTATGTGGATAAGAACTAATTCATACTCGATAATTTAGTTGGATTGGGTTATGCTGTAATACTCAATATTTGAGTTAATATTCTTTACTTCTATAATATTCTATGTTATTTAATACTTTTTATCATATAAATTAATTAAGATAAAAAGTCACAAGAAAGCGAGAAATTATTGGAGTGAATTTTGCAATACTATTCTACCTACATTTAGTTATTGAAGTCAAATAATATATTTTTATCGGAATCAAACAATTGTTTTTGGCGAGACTTATTTAATATTTATCTTTTACAAAATATTTTATGTGATCCCTTAGTCTTCAAAATTAATAAAACATAGGTCTAAACGCTGTTCTCATCCAATATATTGTGAAAATAAAGGTATTTATTAATGTATGTGGAAACATAAAATGATTTTATTATGTATGACGTATACATACACATAATTGCATGTATTTGTATAATGCGTATAAGAAAAAAAAAATAGAATAAATATATTGACATTTTTTATGAGTTTTTGAGATTACACACAAATTTATGTTTTTTTTTCTCTAAATTTTATAATAATGTTTATTAAATTATACAGAGTAATATTTGAAAGAAATGGAAATTGAATATAGTGTATAAAAGTGTCGATGTAATATGGTTCACATATTTAAAGGAATAAATAGAAAATGAAAAGTTTGATTGATTTAAATGAGTGTAATATATAGTCAAAGAATTATTGGGCGGTGAGAGAAGAATGAGAGATGCGGAAGTAGAAAGTAATAGTCGAAGAAAAATAATGAAAAAAATTAATGGAATTTAGAAAATTGAGTTTGTTTTATTTATATTTTATTTCTAAAACGATGTAAGATTCTACGGAAACCCCTCACTAGGGACGGTAAGGACTTCTGTCCATACAGTTTTTAGGTCATCTATTCCACTCCACCATGCTCCATACATAATAATATTAATTATACATTAATTAAACTAATATTAATTATTTAAAAATAAAAAATAAAAATTATTGAAGATAATTTTAAAAAATAAAACCCTTTAAATAAAAAAGCAGATTTCGTTTTCATTTGTAAATAACGCCACTTCAATCCACTCTCCAGCATATTCCAGACCAAATACGAATCCAATCACAGCTTAACCAGCACCAATCACAAACGAGTAAAACATTACGCAATTTTATTTTAAATTCACCAAATATAATAATAACATTATTTTTTATTACTTAAAATAGATTGAAAACTATCAATTTTGGTAAGATTCCCTTCTCATTTAATAATTCCTTATTCGATAAAATGAAATTAAAAAAAAGAAAAAGAATGTTATTATTAGGGTTTATGAAAGTGTATTATTATGGACGGAATTTGTTTTAAGAAGGTTATTTGAATATAGAGAAGGAAATAGTGAGACTTAAAAAAAGTGATTATTATAATTTAGATTTGTGAGTGACATTAGAGAGAGAAGGAGTATTAGAGGAGGGAGCAGAAAGAACTGAGATTGCAGAAACTCAGTATTGAAGAGAGAGAGAGAGAGAGAGAGAGAGAGAGAGACGGAAATGCATTTTGTGAACACTGGAGCTTCTTCTCTTCAGTCTCAGTCTCAATCTCAATCTCAATAATAACAATAATATAAACAGTAATAAATCCCTTTGAAATCAAAACGACGCGTTACTTGAGTTTGATGTGTATGCGTGTTTCGTCGTTTCCACTTGCTGCTATTGTTGTTATTATTGTTGATTAGCCTCACTTGTTCGTTCCTTCTTTCGCGACCACACGTAACCGTTGGATTTCGTTGATGGCTTCGACCACCACCTCCTCCCTCTGCACGTGGCTCGTCGCGGCTTGCATGTCAGTCACGTGCGACGCCGACCGCAGCAGAACCCCTAACGCAATGTTCCGCTCCTCCAAGAAGTCCCGCACTTCCCAATTCAACGTTTCCTCTCTTTCTGGATCCGCTCATTCTGGTATTTCATTTTTATTCAAATCTTGCCTTTGGATTTTATCGCGATTTCTCAGATTCTTGATTCTTTCCTCAATCTTTAACGTTGAATCTGGCTCTGCTTTCTTCAACTCAACCCTGTGTTCTTAATTTTTTTTTATTGTTTGTTTCAGTTTGTGTTTTGGTTATGGATCTTTGTTTTTGTTTTTTTTTTAATTAAGTGGGCTGTTGGCTTATTTGATTCGGTTTAATTTTCGAAGGTTGTTTGGTACCTGCTTCTGTTGCTTCGTTGGTTGAGGGAAATTATTTGGTTAGGTTAGCACTGGATACTCTCGCGTCACTTCACTAATTTGCCTCTAGTATTTTTCGTACGGGCACGCGTGAAAACCATTCTCCATTTTTCTTTACTTATTGATTAATTAATCAATCTCGTAATTATGATTTTTATTGTCATTGCAATTTCATGGAGATTGTTCATCGTGTGTGTTTGTTTGTGTAACGAAGTATTACTTTAAATATGACTAGGCAGTTATGGGTTTTTTCGTTTTCTTTTTTCTTTTTTCTTTTTCCTGAAATGCCACTTGCGGTGAAGTGTTCATGTGCCGAAAGTTGAAAGTATCGCCCCATGTATGGGCACCTCTTTGGCTATGTTTTTCTTTGGGCTCTTTCCATGCTTATGAGTGAAACAAAACATTATGACGTGTTTTTAACTAATGCCTTTATGATATTGGTTTTGGTATGTTAAAACACAAGGGGACAATGAACGAGTCTTTCTTATTATGGTATGAATGGAAAATAAATGAATTTTTGGGAGAAACTGCATGGCAAATGGTTTGGCCACTTGTTCTTTTGTAGTTTTAACCCCCTCGAGTTTGGACATGTTTATGTCTATGCTGATGTATATAGGGATGGGCTTGTTCAGCATCTCTTTTATTATTATTCTTATTTAAAAGTTCTAAACAGTGGATGGAAATTTAGGCCTGCTTCTATATGATGATGTTTCATGACATTTTTATATCACAGTTCCCTTAAAACCTAACCAGTATTTATTCTTTGCTGGTAGTTGTATTTCCTGCCAAACATTCATATGCACCTTTAGGGTTTAAGGTTTCTTGACAATTAGAAGATACATATTTTCAAGTGGTAGACATCCACTTTCTTGAATGGTAGGCACTTACTGGTGATTTTGAACTCCAAAGTTGTGGTGATGTATATAGAAGGGATCCAAATTCTGAACATTAGTTTATGTCCCATGATTCATATGTCATCTTATAATTGTTGAGCGGTGACCTAAGCCATTGGAATTGTGAATTTCAAGGTAAAACAATGGCTGTAGCTTTGCAACCTGCCCAAGAGGTCACAACAATAAAAAAACCTCATACGAAGCAAAGGCGAGTAGTTGTGACAGGATTGGGAGTGGTTACACCACTTGGGCATGATCCAGATATCTTCTACAATAATTTGCTCGATGGTGTTAGTGGCATAAGCGAGATTGAAACATTTGATTGTGCAGAATATCCCACAGTAGGTTGCATTTTACTCAAATTGTATTGCTGTTGCCTCCTGTAGATTTTGTTCTCAAATATTATCTGTGTGCAGAGGATTGCTGGTGAAATCAAATCTTTCTCAACTGATGGCTGGGTAGCACCAAAGCTTTCAAAGCGAATGGATAAATTTATGCTCTATATGCTGACAGCTGGTAAAAAAGCCTTGGTTGATGCTGGAATTACTGAAGACTTAATGGATCAGTTAAATAAAGAAAAGTGTGGAGTTCTGATTGGCTCGGCAATGGGTGGCATGAAGGTTGAGATTCAATACTGGATAATAATTTACTTTTGTAAATTCAATAGTATGATTTTTATGTAGAAGCATCATAGCATCTTTAAGACATTGTGACCCCTGCTGGTTTTGTGTATTAACAGGTTTTCAACGATGCCATTGAAGCTTTACGAATCTCATATAAGAAGATGAATCCTTTTTGCGTACCTTTTGCAACAACAAATATGGGTTCTGCCATGCTTGCTATGGATCTGGTCTGTTTAAAAGATCTTTGGGCGCATTGGCTTGACACTTTTTCGCCATAGGCTTGCTCTTTTTTACGTTCACATTATCCAAAGCTTTCAAGGAATGATTTTTTTTATGGATTGCAGGGATGGATGGGCCCTAATTATTCTATTTCTACTGCTTGTGCTACCAGTAACTTTTGTATATTGAATGCAGCAAACCATATCATTAGGGGTGAAGCTGTAAGTATTTTGCTATTTTAGATCTCCCATATTTTCTCTTAACTTTTTTTTTTGACAAAAAAGGTGGTTTAATGATGCTCTCATTATGTCAAAAGGTGTTAACAAATTTAGTAAACATGAAATTTGTCTGCAGGATGTGATGCTCTGTGGTGGCTCAGATGCTGCTATTATACCAATTGGTACTATTTTGTTACTCTTTCTTTCATGGCTCGTGTGAAACTTTTTTGCCATGAATGCAATATTAATCCAGCAATATTGGTGCAGGTTTGGGAGGCTTTGTGGCCTGCAGGGCACTCTCACAGAGGAATACCGATCCTACCAAAGCTTCACGCCCTTGGGACATTGTAATACTCTAACTTTAAGAAAACTGTTGTAACATTGCAACGGTTCATGAGTTCATCGATGGAACCTTGGATTGCAAAATAAAATAAAATGAAATTGATTGCATTGTGTTTGGCTGCTAAGAAGTACTAACACTTCTAAACAATAGCTGAGTTGTGCTGAAGCTTTGTCAGAAACAGCATGGACACTTTAATTTTGTTTTTTAGTTTTATTTTTTTCTTTTATTTTTATACTTTTATTACAGTACAATTGAAATATCATAATAATTTGATGGAGTTTAACATTGTACTATTGTCTATAATGATTTTTTAATTTGAAAACGACAGCCATCTTTTGTAATTTAATATTTCTAATTTATGCTGATTTTATAGTTGTTATGTCTGATTTTTATTAATTGTCATGTTTTTGCTTCCTAGTTCAGCACACGGTTTATTCAAGGGAATCACCATTTCAAACATGCAAAAATGATGAGATCAGACAGCTTTATAACCAATGAGGATTCATTGCCCTCTATAGTTTTTACCAGACTACTTTTTTCCAATTATGATATATAGAGAATGGGTTGAATATCCTTTTCTTTTTAAAAAAAATGTGTTCTTGGAGTTTGTGTATGAGTGCTTATGCTTTTCTTGTTGCGCACTTTTGTTACTGACCATCCACATGTGGTTATGATTTCACAGAACCGTGATGGATTTGTCATGGGAGAAGGGGCAGGAGTTTTGCTCTTAGAAGAACTGGAGCATGCTAAGGTAGTACTAATGGGTGATAATAATTTGACTACAAAACAAGCTATTCTTTGTATTAGGATTTACCTTTTGTTAGGAATGTTCTTTAAACTTGTCATTACCAATCCTACTACTAATTCTCTATCAATCTTTATTTGACGTCCATATTAATAGAAATTACACGCATCTATCACCATTTTGTGAATAATTTTTTTTCTTACATTGCAGAAAAGAGGTGCAAACATATATGCTGAATTCCTTGGTGGAAGTTTCACCTGTGATGCATATCATGTGACTGAGCCACGTCCTGATGGTAAAACGTTAAATGCTTAAAGATCTCTGTATTCATATAATCTTTATGATAAAAAACTTGCTCACACGTGTTTTCATAAAGAGTTCACACACAATGTAGATGTTTCCCTTAGTTGAAATACTCTTGCTTAACTGATGCGAGTTATTTTATGAATATAATAGTATAAAAGCTTGAAGCTCTGTATATGTATATATCCTTAGGCTAGCTTTTATGGATTCATTCTATGTTTCGGCACTTCCACTCGTATGGATGCCTAAACTGCTAATTCTGAAGCATTTCAGTTTGAATTATTTAAAATTAATGCTTTAAATGTGAATCTGGTGGTGTTCTGTTTTTTCATGTGTTGCTCTAAAAAAAGGAGGGAGTGGAAGTGGTAATGAATATGGTTTGTTGCCCATAGATGCAGTTTCCCTTCCTTTCTGCTGTTTGTATTTTTAGTCCGTGAATGGCATTACTGAAGTTTGTAGCTAGCTGATTGAAAGTGACTATCATTTGTCATTTGGTGTCTAATCGCAGTTTGCAGTGACCACTGTATCTATATTCTTGTAACTCATGTTTTGAAGAAAATAAGTGTATGTATGATTTTCTGTATTAAGATTCATCTTTTATAAATTATGGTATTCATTTCTATTGTTACAAAATCTCAGAACGATTAAAACGGTCATTAATCTGTCATCGTATCATCTCCAAACTTTGAATGTAAATACTCACTCTTATCATGACAATTCCAGAATAGTGAAAGATTAAATGTATCCTGCCTCATTTTCTTTATGGTTCCGGAGTTAAGTTTAGCATTTTAAGGTCATGTTGATATACCTTCTAAATAATTATGATTTTTTCTTAGAATAAATGATCCTACCTAGTTGTGTCCCTGCACAGATTATTCGAGACTTATGATTGCACTTATGTTTTATTTGTTCGATCTTAAACAGGGGCCGGTGTTATACTTTGCATTGAAAAGGCATTAGCTCAGTCTGGAGTATCAAAAGAGGATGTGAATTACATAAATGCACATGCCACATCCACACCAGCTGGAGATCTTAAAGAGTACCAAGCTCTAATACATTGTTTTGGTCAAAACCCCGAGGTAGGTTGCGTTTTGGTAGTTACTCATGTAGTTCTTATAACTTTTTAATCTAACCTTAAACCTTTAATCTGTTTTAGTCCCTATGATTTTGTACTATAGGGACTAAAATGAATTGGGTAGGGACTACAACATGTAAGTTTCAAGTGAAGGAATGAAAATATAAAAGTTGAGCAAATATACGGACCAAATTAGTAATTAAACATTTCCTTTTACATGATATTATTGTTATCGTTCTCATTGTAGCCAATTGAAAGGTAATTATGATTTCCTGTCTTTATTAACGCTGTTATTTATCAAAATACAGTTAAAAGTGAATTCTACAAAATCCATGATTGGTCATCTACTAGGGGCAGCTGGCGGTGTGGAAGCTGTAGCCACAGTACAGGTTAAAACTAGTAATCACTTGTGTAGTAGCTCAGTTTTCAACACTAAGTATATTTAAAAGCTTTATTTTTTCCTCAATGCAGGCAATTAGGACAGGGTGGGTTCATCCGAATATCAACCTAGAAAACCCAGATACAGGAGTGGTATGTGTTAACCTATTGCAATAACCTTTTTGCTTAAAATTGTGTTGTGAAATTGTTTATAATAAAATGATCTAATTTGGTGAAATGAAAAACAAAGGATGCCAAAGTGCTTGTTGGCTCAAAGAAAGAGAGACTGGATATCAAGGCAGCCTTATCAAACTCATTTGGTTTTGGGGGTCACAATTCTTCAATCATATTTGCACCGTTCAAGTGAAAAAGATTTTATAGGGAACTACTTTGTTATTTATCATAAGGTAAGGTTGAAAAGAGGTTATGTTTTTTGGTGCTCTGACTATGGTCGACAGTTAAGTTTGTTTTTTGTGTGGTTGCAGTTGGTGAGTAGCGAGAGAGTTATTGCATACTAACTGGAGGTTTGGTTGGGTGAGAAAAAATGCGGTTGGAGAGAAAAAATGTTTGTTGGGATGAGAGAGAGAGAGAGAGAGAGAGTGTGGTGGGAGAGAATGAGTGAGTCACTATCTATAAAATCCTATCTTTACCATGCATGGCTACAGTAGGAGTTGACCCACTTTTGATGTAACCCTTTAACAACCATTTTTATGGGATACACTTTCTTTTCTTTCATTCCCATGTACAAACAAATAGACCCAATTTCACTGCCTGGGCATTCGCCAATAACCAATTTTATTACTCATTTTTTTCTATTTATTTTGTCTATTTTTTTTACAATAATTCTTTTATTAATTCTTTTTTTTTTCTATTTATCGTCTTTCTTTTAACAGGCTTTCGTTGTGTGATTTTATCATTCGGTCTGTTTGTTAATTTTTATAAAATTCAGTTATATAATTCAAACGAAAATATAAAAGATACGATTATATATATTTTGTAGAAATTCGAAACAAACACCTGTTTCATACCATTCACAAGATTGAGTTGACGGGAAGAAGGAAAAGTATTAATAAGATGATGCTAAAACTCAAATCCACTGACTGAAAAGAAAAAAAAGCATCGCAGAATTTCGCATGAGAATAGTTCACTCTAAATTTGGCATTGTTTGTTGAAAGAAAAGAAATATCGAAAGTATCTGTAAACAATAATAATTTCATCAACTCTATGCATTCCTTAGTTTTTTTTAATGTACAAACCATAGATACAATACCTTTAGAAATAATAAATAGTGAGTAATATCTGTAATGAGTAGAGTTTAGTAGGAATAATTGAATTTAATTTCAGACAGAAATGATTCATTTCCCTCTTTTTTAACTCAACAATAGAATGAGAAGCACACTTAGTACTACCAGATGCAAAAATGACGTGTTGGAACGAAAAAGATTAATAGGTGATTTTGTAAAACTTTATTGATTATTTTGACGAAATTTAATTTAATTTTGCAAGTAACACTATTTACTTAAATTTTTAAGTTCTCATTATTCATGATTTTTTTAAATCATTAAAACATTAAACTTTACGTAAAAATAGTTAGTTCCTTTTCATTAAGTTAAAATTTTAAACCTTGCAAAATCATTTAAATTTTATCAATTTCAACTGAACTTGGTTTTCAAAATTTTAAAATGATTTCTTATATGAAATCTATTATAAGTATTATTGATTTTAGCCAGAAGATAATTTCCTAATATTTGTCTTCAAAAACAAAAATACTTTATTCGTTTAAAAACAAAAAGTGGAGGAAATAAATTTGTATGCAATCATTTTTTCATAAATTTCTTTAGAGATTAATTTTGTTTGCTGTACCACACTGGCTCGGCGAGTAATCCATAAAAATATACATACACGTTCGAAAATCTGTAATATTATCATTCTTTCACATTAATTGTTTTAATTTCGGGAACACTAATATATCAAACCACCTCAGAAGGTAAATTTTAAATTACACGGAAAAGGGTAAATTGTAAATTACTTGGACACTTTTTGTAACAACAACGAAAAGCATAAACAGAATGCTATGGATGGAAAAATGCAGGTAGAAGTGATGCATGGATGCTGAAAGGAAAGTTGGATGGATCATAAATTTTAACTTAATTTGGAATGTTAATATCTTACATTAGACAACAAGCAATCGAGCAATTGTAACCCGACTTATCGTAAAAATATAACATTTTTTTTTGTCAATTCAAAAGATAAAAATATTATTTTTATGTAAAACAATTTCAGAGCACTACACTTTGTATCACAGAAAACAGCTTCTCTTTCTCATCAAATAAAGAATGAAAACAAAACAACATTCGTTTTAAGTTTAACTGATATACAGTACAGGGAGCTTCAAAATTGGCATAATGCGAATGCATTACGATAATCAAACATATACCTGCAAATCTCATGCGGCCTTTTTATTTCCTTTGCTTCCTTTGTTTTGAGTCCTTTTTCGCTTCAAATTCTGTAGGGACAGTGCACCGGAGACACTTTTTCCTTCAAGTTTCTTGGTCATCTTTACAACACTAGCCATGCCTTTTCTTGCGGCAGCCCGCTGCTGTGGCCGCCGACTCATCATTTTCCGATCAAGTGGCCAATATGCATACGGCTCAAGTTTGTCCTTTTTCTTAACATCTCCACCTGCCTTTTTACTACCATATTCCTTCCCTGTGTAGGCCCAACCAGAATCTGATGTTTTTCTCCGTTTCTGGCCTTTAGTTCCAGATTTTGCAGACAGGTGACTGTCAGGCTCACTCCTAGAATCAAAATCATCATCCTCACGTTTTTTCTTCCTCCGTTCCCCTTCCTCACGGATAATCAGCCGTCCTTCTGAATCTACCTCGATCTCATCATCTAACCTAGACTTTCTTTTTAGATGCTCTGACGTTTTAAGAGCTGACCTTGTTTTCTGCCGATCAAGCAAATCGAGTGGCTCATCATCAGATTCGTCTGACAAGTGCTCCGGCAAATTCTTCCTCAGCCTGATATTGGACCTAGATACAGATGACTCAATCATAATTCATTTTCAGATCGAAAGCTTCTAGCTAAGGCTAGGTTCTATATTACTTATCTTCATATGGCAAAAAAAATTCAGTATACGGGAAAAATCTACATTGAATACTAATCGGGTACCTTTAACGGATACAATAAGTAGAGAGATTAATTATTTTCAAACTTATACTGTGCAGTTCAACTTATTTAAATTTCTTTATCAGAAAAACTAAATTTATTTGTACTAATATTTTATTATGCAATTTTATTTGGATTATACTTTAAGGTTAAATTTTTATTCGAGTTTATACACAAGAGAATGACTTCTAAATACTCTTATTTAAAATTTAAAAAAAAAAATTACTTGTGGTATCCATGAGTATTTTTTATGCAGGTATCATGGTTACGAGTCATAAGACATCTCAAAATATAATTACCCAGTTTATGAACTATCTATTGATACAAAAAAATAGAAGATAATGGGAAAATAGGTTATAAAGCCAAGAATAAGGTCCCCTTTAATTATAACGAAACTCAAATGAAGCAGAAAGTCATTAGAAGAATGAAAAAAATAAAAGTTACAGCTTACCTAAATGAAGATGCTGATGATTTCGGATGCAAGGAAGCTTTCCCACCTCTAGAAATCAAGTGTTCTGCTTCGCTATTGCCACTATCCCCATCAAAATCTGAAAAAATCTTTGTATGATTCCACATGCTTTGCCTGAAAAGTAAATAAATTATCGATTTCTGCAACGATTATAGACATGTCTTCCAATTCAAACATTCCACGAAATTCACAACAATAAAATGATCAGGGTTTCAAGAGTTAAAGATGTTAAAATCAGAAGACTAATCATGCAACTCAACTTCAACTAAAACCCAACAATTAGAAAAACTCATTTATCAGGTAGTTTTTTGAGAGGTACCAAAAGTATGTCCTTTTAAAATATGATTGTGCATCCTATAAAGAGGATTGCTGGTGGATCAATCTTAAAATCTTTAGAATCCAAATTTAATTTATGGATACAAAAACTACAAATTTACGTGAGTTAGATTCATAAAGACCTTAGTCATGAATTCTACACTAGCATTTCTTTTGCCATTTGTTTTTCTCACTGTTCTCAGCTCACCGACACTTTTATGCCCTTTTGTTTTCTTACAGCAGATGTTATCACTGACACTATGGCTGTCATAAATTTGGTTATTTTTTATTTTGAAAATTTATATATGTACTGTATACACACTTTATATCTAAACTTCAGTATAATGGCCCATTTAGGGTGAACTGCACTACTGTTTGGGATTAAATAACCCCAAAAAGATCTGTATATATCATGTAAGATGCCAGAGAACAAGGAAGACAGGGATTGGATATTGAGTGTGGGATCTAAACTATTGTCTTTTTCTAATAATGCAAATATATACATGGTTGTTACCTGGATGTAGTTGCTTTTGAAAAAAGAGATTTAGTTTCTTCAGATTTAACACTTCGATTTCTCTCTTTCCGCTCCTTGATCTGTTAAAAAAGGGATTCAAATTTCTGGGAAACTTCTATCATAAATTATTGCCAGAATGACATTCAACCGACCTTGCGAATATTGGAAAGAAGTTTAATATGCTCTTCAGGCATGACAGCTTTAACAGCCTCCAGCCCACACTTCGAGACAAGCATTCCCAAAAGAAGTTTAACCTGAAAACGATGGGAATATCACAGTTTACAATATGAACAATAGTAGTTTCAATTGTGAAACTGCGGTCATCCAAAAAGCGTATCCAGAAAAAATCAAGTGAGACGCAAAACCACCTTTGCCTTAAAATGATTTTTTGAGTTGTCTTGCCACTTCAATAAACCTTCCACCATGCTTTTCAAGTGTGTTTGCAACCCTTCAGCTTGTGATTTGGCTACTAATACCTTTAAAAAACCAAGATTGGCCTACAGAATGATGTGACCAAGCACATTTAATTAGTGGCTCTAGAAAATAACATAGGCAGCAATGCATTTAACTTACTAAATAGACAACGAAACAAACCTTGATTATCTCTCTATTATTACTCCGCAACAGAGCGAGTGTGCCAGGGAGCAATTTCAAAGCAGTTAAAACAAGATCAGAGAACTCATAAGCCAAACGGGCTAAACCTTTGGCTGCAGCACTTATCATATGCGGAGTTTCACCAGCAAAGTGTCCAGCAACCTGAGCTCACAAAAGCATAAAATCGAATTACTCCATGTGGGCAAAACATAGATGGTACAGTATTGAATAATTAAGTTCAGATAAAATAAAACCAAATTGGTTTACACCGGTTAATCAATGAAGATAAAAAAACAACTTTAAATTGGATATTTACCATCTGAAAAAAATTATTCAAGTTTTCTCTGTTTCCACCCCTCTCCTCATCCCCAAAGGCATGGGCAATTTCAACAAGAATCTCATAAGCCCTGTTCCTGGTCTTTTTGTTCGCCTGCAAGGGTACTCTTTAAAATTTAGTAACAAACCTCAAGAAGTAAAGCTAAGAAGCTACAGCGAGTAAAAGTAGTGCCCATGCCGAGCATCTTGTGATTCTTCGTCCACACAATAATGCACACAACAGTTCAAATCACACAAAATCAGACATGACGAATCGTAAGTATTGTATTGTATGAGTATGTATATAGATGGTCAAGACAACAAAAGATATACTAAAGATGCACAGAGAAAAAGTAATAGGTTAAATACATAGAATACATACAATAGATAAACAAGACAAACACAAGTAGAAATTAAAGTTTGAATTTTAAACTCTATAAGCAATGAAAACAGTGGCTTTAGGGACCTTTTACATTTAAGAAAGGAACCACATGATGGACAAATTGATCGGAACATTACGCAACAACAATTCATGAGTCATGGTGGCAACAAAACCCCGACAACATTGAATTGGAGCACATTACATAAATATATAACCCACAGTAATAAAATAGTATATGCAAATAAAAAAAACGCCAACTATATGTGAAAGCGTTACAAAGCCTGAGACATTTGAAAAAATCCTTCCAGAATGATTCTGATCTGAACTACTATTAACCCATGCTATTTATACATGACCTAAAATATGTTGCGCTATAGTACATAAACGCAAATGCATTACGTGATACCAGTTGCTAAAGAGACTAATAGTAGATCCCATGATGAAATCCAACCCTGCTTCGCATATACTTCAACTTACCTTTTTCCTATCCCCACATTCACATAGTAGGTTGTATATTTCAGCCCCAAACTCCACCAAACAAAAACATAAAAAAATGCTGTTTTAGGAGCCTTAAAATTGGACAGCTAAAAAACCAAAAATAATTAGACAATCAAAAAGCAACAACCATGTTACATGTCTTATAAAGGAAACATGAACACCAACACTACAAGGTTTTGCTGAAAGTCCCCAGTTGACTTTTCCCATCGATTCTTATTCATCCAAACATATAATAGTTCCCAGCATTGAAACTAAAACTGTACTTCTAAAAACTTTCCACAATTAATATGACAATACCTCTTTAAGAGCAAGTATAATTTCAGTAAGGAAAATGTCTCGCCAGTGCTCCAGGTTATCCTACAGGCAGTACAATGTTTCAGATTATTTCTACCTATACAAGAGTACATGTCAATAGTCTACCAAAAACATGGAAGCAACAGTCCAGCATGGAATACCTTTGACTTCGAGACATGAACAACCAAGAAATAAAGGCAATCAAGTCTATGTCGTTTGGCAGAAAAATGACATGGAAGAATTTCAACCATAGTTCCAACCAGCTCCTCAAACTTTAATGAAACAAAACTATCTGAGCTCTGTCAAGAATGATCAAAAGAGAAAACTGTAAGCAGAAATATTTACCAACATGTCACTAGCTCTACAGTAAAATAATCAACTTCTAAAATTAATTTGTGGGGCTCCAAGAAACTCTATAATAATGACATCTTTGATGATCCCTTAAAGATAAAGATAAAGAATTAGGCCGAATTAATAGAACACAATCAACTATAGATCCTGACAATGCATACATGGCATCAACGGTTATGGAAGAGCATTTTAGCAAGGAAATAGTGCCAAGAATACTCAAACGAAAAACATTACATTAAAATGGAAATAATTTGAAGCTTCTAAGTTGACTGGAAAATAAAATAAAACGAAGGAGAAAAATACCTTAAGAATGATTGAAAGTACTTTGTATGCCTTCTTTTGCATGACACCTTCAACATCCTGCATATAATAATCAATATAAACATCCTTTCCTGTTAGAAAAAGGTAATTGGAAAATTCCTCACAGCGCTTTATATCAGTCATACCTGAAACGCTGGCTTTATTGCTTCAAATAATAGAGCAATATCTTCAGCATCTAAACCAGGCAACAGTGAAACTGCCAAATCAAGAAGCTGTGCCCTGGGATAAAAAAAAAATGAAATAAATGCAGAAACTCAAGAAATAAAACAAATTAAGTAAAATAGCCATGTGACAGACTAAAATAAAGTTTACAACTTCGTAAATAATCACAAGGCAAGGTGGAAGAAATAGATGATTATAAGCACCTTAAAATTGATGGAGACAAATTGTTTGATGCATCATCAATCTGCATAGAATGAGAATTTGTGGAGATTCCTACTTTTCTGGCTTTTTGAGTGTATTTATAAAGCTTCACCATTTTTTCCTTGAACAAATTCCTTACGTCTGCTTTATCTGCTATGGAAGCAACATCACCAATTGTACACTGTACATGAAAGCAAGATCAACACTATTAACTTCTTGTACNTGTTTAAATGTAAAAAGATGAGAATCAATTCAAACAGTATAGCACGGAAAATTCTTCTTTCTCATAACTTACATATATATGTGTGTGAATGACAATATTCTACGTACTATTTTACTAGGGGGGAATATTTTACTGGAAACATTGCCCCATACAACAAAGACAACACTTGGAATTCAAAGTAGCTATCTTTCAATTTAAAAAGGTCTATAAAATGGAAATGGAAGCCCACACAATAAAAGATTGAAAGAATACACTAAATTCTAACAGTCGCGATCATTCTTCTAAATAGAGTAAATTACATAAATTACCCGATGTTTTAGTAAATTACACAAACTCCCCTTGCTTTTATTACATTTACAGAAACCTCCCTTTACATAAGAGAAGGAATGGCACGTTTTCAAACAACAAATAAAGGTGACTGTACAGGTAGAATAAACAAGGAGTTTGTGTAATATCACAAAAAATTAGGAGAGGCTAGTGAAATTAACTCTTGTAATTAATATCTGTGAGCCCTAGTTGTCTTGAGATTCTTCAGCTAATCTATCTATGCAATATGGACCTACAACAAGTAAAATTACAAGCTTTCTTATTACTTTATTAGGTATTCAATTTTTTACCACCTGGCTCGTGCAAGATTTTTTTATCTCCAATAAATTGACAACTGAAGAGCTGAAACTTGAAAATGGACTTCTACAGCCTTTTGTTTTTGCCATGGAGAACTAACTATTTGTATAACTTCATGAGTTCTACAGGACTTTGTGATCACTATTCAGTTCCCAGTCGAAGATGAATATAAATAAAAGAAAGGAGTGCACATGTCCCCCCCCCCCCACATACACACATCATATATAATTAAACCATAAGTTAACCTTCGTGTTCAGTCACATGAAAGAATTCATACAATAATCCAAAAAGCTTATGAAATAATTTCTTTCACAACTATCTACATAAACTGTCTGCATCTTTTCTACTCCAACATACTGATTGACTCAGGACAATAAGTGTCTCAACCAATTTATAGAAAATAAGTAAATCTAATCTAATGAACATTACATAACAAAATCTGTATCAAATATGGAGTTACAATGAAGCTTAAAACATATTTTGTGAATAATGAAGGATTAATATCAATCACATAACTAGGAAATAAAAAACATGGAAGAAAAACGAAAATAGAGAACACCAACATATACAGAACGGAAAACTCTAACTATATGTTGTGTTAGGCAAGATTTACATTCTATTCATCTATAGTAAATTGCAGAACCATTCCTAATTATTTAAATTTTAGTACCTGCAAACAACCACCGTCATCTTTTGTAGATTTAAGGAATACTTCTGATAAATCTTTTAACCAGTTCTTTGCAGATGATTTCAGCACATATAAATTGTCTCTTGCAACCTGTTGTGAATAATGAACTTGTTCTTTGGCCATATCCTCACCAATATAACCCATGTGTTCTAAATCCAAAATATTGTTTTGCTGAATCAGAAGTCGCAAACTAGAGCATATTATTCCACGAATATCAGGTTCTTCTTTCAGCTTACTACGCAAATGTTTCTCTAGATTCATGAAACTTTTAGCAGTGTCTGAAGGATAATTGCAAAATGAAGGCAGCAAAGACCACAACGAGTATGCAATTGCATCTGCATTCCTTGACGACACCATCAATCCTTGCTTCTCAAGCTGAAAATGCATAAATAAGTTAACACTGTGATTTAATATAACACTGCACCTTTTTTAGAAAAAACAAATATACCTTTTCAGCCTTCTGCCTCATACGCTTGATCATAACCAAAATTTCTTCAGTAAAATAATGTAAAGGTGCACCAACAATATAATGTTTTAGAATTGGAAAAAGCCAGACATTTGCATCAGATAAATCTTCAGCTTCCAAATTCAGAGGTACAAGGGACAACAGAGTTGCAGGTCCCATTGCTACTAGAGCTGCTCCAAAGCATTCGTGCAGCTGCAATCATAAAATGTAAAAATATCAGTAACATCATAGGCACAAAAAATAAAAAGATCAGACAAGTTCCCCATCCCCAAAATGATAATATTGATTAAGGAACCAAGAAAAAGTAGTACGCTAAAAATCCTCAAAAATAACTTAACATAAAAAAAAACTCAATTGTACAGCTTGTAGCAACTACACTCTGTTACCAGTTAAACACATGCATCATGCATCAACAACACTAAATGTCCCGGTAGATTACATTTAGCAAGGGATAAACACAGATTTGTCACCGAGAACGACGGGGTTCACAATCACTACCTAATTGCTTTTGAATCTTCAAAATCATAATAATATAATTCAAAATACATGCAAAATTGTAACCTCTATATAAACATGGCTAAGAAAAAAAGATGATAACGAAGGTGAGACCTGCTTCCTAAATGGAAAATCTTCATCTGGAAGCTTCTGCACTTCTTCCATGTTCTTTAGTATCCCTCTCATAAAATAAGACGACTGGTTTCCTGTATTGAACATAAACTCATATGTTAGCATCAAGCCATCCATACCAAGCTTTTCTTTATCGGATAATATTACAAAGAGACTGTAAGTAAGTAGCTAATAAAGAAATCATGAAATGAGACCAAATCAAGTTTTACACAATTTAATCAAACTGCAAAATATAATGCATGTCACCAATGGCCAACAAAATAATTAATAGTTAAAAAATCAAATATATAGCGGATTTGGATTAGCTATGAAAAGATTATTTATAATCAATTATTGTTACATTCTGTTATTAAAAAGAAATTGCTTGGATATGTTATGTGACCACAGATTATAAGAGTCTATTTCAATAAAGAAAATGTCTAATAAATCACATTTTTCATAGTTAAGTTAGAAATAAAAAGGTATCAAATTATTTATCATAATTTGTTCTGTATTATAAATCATAAATAATTTATGGTTAGAAATAAAATAGAAAAACAAGAAAATCACCTATCAGATTTTAATAATAAGCTTCAAGATTTTGCATGAAATAAAATAGATTTTTCCTTTAGCTCCCCAAAATAATATCATTCAAATACGCACCTAGTTTCTGAAACATGGCTGAAACAACTTGAAATACTCTATCCCAGACTGCAGTGTAGTGATAATCAAGCAAGCTCTCAACAGTTGCACAGATTCTTTCAATGATGGTTGGTGCTGATCTCCTCGATTCTTTGTTTTCACTCAAACTGATCTGTTCCACTCCCTGTTTAATCAAACTTTCATCAATACAAGAACTTATCATGCTCTTGAGTGCATCAGTGGCTGCATATATAGCCTCTTCATGTTCAGATGCCAAAATATCTGCATTTTTCAGAATAATGAGTATACCACTTTCATAACTGCCTTCTGACAACATCTACAAAATCCAAAAGCACAACAGAATTCACATCTCACCTTTAAGGGTATTAAAGACAATGGGGAGCTTGACAACACATATTTGTCGGTTAAGAGAATAAACTTTATTCATTCCAGCATCAAGCAAGCGAGCAGTAAATGTTAATCTGTCTCCAGACATTTTATTTGATTCGGTAGTACGGGCCAATGTGTTTAACAACTCCAGGAGCGCTTCAGGGGAAACTTCTGACATTGGATAGTGACAGAGAAAACTCAGACCATCTGTAATGCGCCTTGTGACTAGGGGTTGATGCAGATCCAGGAGATATTTGAAGTAATTAAGAATGCTGGTCTTAGATTTCCGTGACAAAAAAGGAAGACATTCTTTCAAGGCATCAAGAATATACAGAATCTGCTGAGCTTCCTTAGTTCCTTCACCAGTACTCGCATTTGCTCCACCAACAAGCAATATAAACCTTTCAAGTAGGCTTGTGACTCCCTCGCTTGCAGATGCCAACAGTGAAGAATTTTGAAAGTTTAACAAGACATCACGGTGACACAAATGTGATTGCTTTCTGACCTGTGGATAGATATAGTTAGCGCACACAGAGATTCAAGCATATTTCACAATACAGCAAAAACTGCACTTGCTTAGTCAACACCCAAAGAAGTCATATAGAAAACAAATCGAAAGTAATGTGACCATCCTTCAAAATATCAACCTTGTTAGACGCCCACTGTTGCCCATAATTGGACTCCCCTTCGCCATTTTCAAATTACGTGTTCTGATAGTATTGTATTTATACTCCAGAAAATTATTGATTCATCTAGGAGGTAAGTTTTTTCCACTAATAGGCCTTGTGTTCTCTACTTACTAATATGGTTTAGGTCCTACCTTTATATTTTGCAATTTTAAATATTTCTTGTTATTATGACTATTAGGTCCAAGCAATGTGTAGTCATGCTTGTATCATAAATCTTAAGGCAAAAGGCTGCTGAAGAGGTATTTAATGGCCAGTGCTTCCTTATGTGAAAAAACTAAACAGATTCATGCTCTCTCTGTAAAAACCAAGCTTTAAAGTCAGAGCAACAAAAACAATAGCAAGAACCCAAGCAATCAAATTTTGCTACCAAGAGCAAATTTTACTGTCATGATAATAGTTATAGTTATAAATAACAAATGAGCTCATTGTGCTGCTGACAAAGGCCAATTGTTTGTTCATTACTTAATTTACTGTTATAAACACTCAAATTTGTACCAAAAAATTTTGGTTTACAAAGCTTTCGGCTCTCCATCGATTATCTTAAAAGGGTGTTATGTAGGAAATTTAGGATCTGGTATACTTTGTTAGGAGACCCGTCATAAATAGACACTTCCAAATCATAAACCACTAATCCTTTTCTATGTTCTTTTCTTCATGTGGCTGAAAGTTTGAACATACGATCTAATATAAATCACCCAGGTCCTATGGCAAGTGACTTTAAATTTAACAAGTAAAATACGATGCCAGAACTATTCCACTTCAGACCATTATAACAGTTATCAGAACCTACTCTTCCTCTGTCATCACTTAATAGCCCTCAATCACCAGAGTCATCTCGCTAGAAATGACTTGTTTTCCTTATGTTTTTGAAGCTTCTTGAGAAGAATGTCATGACGGCGAATATCACTTACAAGGATGAGCAAAGACAGCTATTCCCGAGCTTGAATTAACTAGAATGATAATGTGTTGGAGAGTGATCAGTTACATTAAACTCTAACCTTAGCTCATTTTGGAAAAACATACTGCTGCTTTTGCTCTGGAAAGATTTCACTAATAATTTTCACCCCTCAAGCAGAACATGTAAAGAAAGTAATTGTATGCTAATTAAAAATAATTTCAGAAGCAAATGATCGCACAAGCATTTATCTTATTAGCAACATTTTAAGATTATTTTATAATTCCAAAAAACTTAACAGGAATGCCTATAACATACTCCATAGTCAGGTTCTAAAAGACTAATAAGTACCTTTGGTCTTGCATCCGTAAGGAATCCTAACAAGACATTGAATAAGGGAGACACGTCAGACCAATCCGCGCTTTCCTTAGCTATCAACAAATGTGAGAGGCACTTCAATCCGGAAACAATTGCGCTCTCCGATGCGGACGGAGATCGGAGAACTCGCAGAAGGCTCTCCGACAATGGCTGTTCCTGCAGACTCTCCTTCTTCAACAGGACGCGGGGGACTCTGGGGATGGCAAGTGAGAGAACGATGAGAAGCGCGTCGATGATGTGGCTGGAGGGATTGGATTCAGAAGTGAATTTGTCAAGGGAAAGACGTGCAGCACAGAAGTAAGCAAACGGAGTGGAGGGTTTGTTGTTGTCTTTGAGCTCCTGCGACATGGCGCCGATGACGGCGCAGAGGCGCTGGTGGCTTTCCTCCGAGGAGTTGCCGAAACGAGAGATGATTGAATTGCACAAATCATCGTTGCCTTCGTCTGTGCTAAATGCAGGTTCCTCCATTTCAAGGCCTTCCATGGTCGATTAGGTGATAAAACCCTAGCAAGCTAGCTCCGAAGGTTTATTATCAGTGTAAGCACCCCAGACAATAAGAAAATACCTAAACTGATTCATGGTATTGTTAACAAATCTAATTGTTACGCGGCAAATATTGGGCCTATAGGCCCAGTCCACTGCATGGATTCACTGTTATATATTATTATTATTAACACTCCCTTTAAAACATATGTAAACAGATACATAATAAGTGTGCATTTATTATGATCATTTTATGTTATGATAATAAAAAGTATTCTAATTATTAAAATAAAAAAATGAATTTTCTAAAATCATATTTTTATTTTAAATAGATAATTAAATTTTAAAAAAATAATTATAAAATACAAAATAATAATACAAAATATATTAGTAAAAGTATAAGTAATAATTAAATATGTACACTAAAATTGATTATGAAGTAAGTATAAAGTGAATTTTTTAAAATATTTAATAGAAACAAAAATATAAAATTATTATTTATTATTAGACATACCTTACTACTATTTATTATGTACCGGTATTGGGTATTCCTAAATATTTGTTTTATTAATTTTTTATTTCGTAAAACTAGAATAACAGTGATAATTGCTCTGGTATACTCAGTGTCGATAAATTTTATAAAAAAAAAAATCTCTTAAAATTTTAAATTATTAATTTGTTGTACAAAATATTAGTTTTACCAAATATAATCTTTTATATTTTATTTTATGAGAGTGTTTGTGTAAATCTGTGTTTATGTTTAAACAAGATTAGTACTTAGATGTTAGATTATTCATGTGTTATTTAGTTTAGATCTTATAGACTGTGTTTTTTTTATAAGATTTGTAGGAGATGATTTGGGAGAGATGATTTGAATGGATTTGAATACATTTGAGGATAAATTTTGTTGTTGTTTTTTAGTGGATTTGAGAGTAAAATTTGTGAGAAATAGTGTAAGACTTTATTGATGTTATAGATTTAAAAAAATTTGTTTAATTGGTAAAAATTAAAGATTACCAAAATACCCCTAGTTATTAAAGTAATATAAAATATTATCTATTAGTGTTATATTTAATTGCAAAAATATTTGTAAAGAGTAAAAAAATAACATTAATTATAAAAATTAATTTTAATATACCATTTAATACATGCATAAATTTTTTTCAAAGTGCCTGTAAGTACACCTTAAAGAATTTAAAACAAATAAAAACGGGCACATGAAATTTCATAAATTTGGCATATATACACACAAGGAATTCTAAAATAATTGGAGGACACATGGTAAACAATCTTTGCAAATCTTTTCACGAGCAGGTGTTGAAAAAGGATATCATTCAACAAATTCGTCTTTATCCAGCGTCACATTTTCTCTCATCCAAATACAAAGTATTATGACATTCCTCGTTCGCTATCGCCTCTGAACAATAAATTATGTTCAAGAACATAGCGATAGATTACAATGGAAACTATCAAATTGCTAAGATGATTGTTGTTTATTTATGCATACTGTTTTATATATGTTTTTTATAGCATGTAGAACCTTTATCTAGATGTTACACATGATTTGCTTAGATACAAGTAGCTTGTATTCATGGTTAAAATTACTCTAATATAAATATATCCAATTATTTGAATCTAAATAGAATTTCTTCGAATATTGTTTGATAAATTTCCAAATATTAGTTATTAAGCAGTCAATTTTTTTTTAAAATGGTTTTGTCTCAACAATCTGTTCCTTTTTATGTTTATCAAATGAAATATATTTGAAAACGTTTAGATAAGCATATGAAAAAATATTTTCCTATCTGATTACGTGATATGTATTTTAAGTGTACTTTCCCTCATTCGTAACTTGGCGTGAATGGTTTGACCTTATGAAAAAAGTTTATCATATTATATTGTTATATATAATTCTTCCCTTAACCAGATTCCTCTTTAAAGCCAATAATTAAGAAGGTTTAACATCCTAAAGATCTTCTCCTTATTTGATAAAGATAAAAAATGGTCTAGAATATGTAACAAATTTTATAACTTCGCGTACTGGACACTCATTATATTATTATATGTTAAAAAGTGGAATTAAGTAAATTAAACAAAAATATATAAAAAAATCGTGATGGTAAAATATCACCAATAGCTTATAATTTATGACGGTTTTATTTTGTAAGAAAATTATGTAGGTTCAACCTTGGAATAATCCCTTAGTAAATTATCCTCTGAAAAAACAATATTTACAGTTATATATTTAATAAGATATATCATACAAAGCATGAACACTCTGCACTGCAGTAAATATTAAAAAAAAATTATCAATTAAATAGTTCATAAAGAAAGTGTAGACTTATATATATAGAGAGAGAGAGAAATTTACACAATATTATATATTGTAATTGATAAATGTTTTATATATTTATATTTAATTTGTAGTTTTGTTTTAATTAAATTTGAGGTTTAATATTTTATCTATTTGAACATGTTACTGAAAATGTATTTTTTGAATTAAAAATTAAAAAATTGTTAGAAAAAAAAAAAAGAAATCAAAAGATGAAGTCAAGTTCATGATGTTTAAAAGTCTATCATAACATTCTAAGTTGAAAATTTAGAGATTAACCATGGAAATTCTGATATTAAGTGTAACAATGAGACTCTGATGAGAAGTCTCGTAAATGAATCATTGTAAAAGTGATTTTGGAAACCATTAAGGGAGAGTAAATGCATTTTAGATCTTAGACTAGATTTTGGAGAAAATAAGTCTCTCACATATTGCTTTTAAACTCAGTTTCTTTATTTTTGCACTGTCTTCTCTTCCTATTTTATTCATGTGTATCTACATTTTTTCTGTCGGGGTTAAACATCATCTTCATTGTGTTTCAATATAAGTATTTGACTTTAATGCTTGTTGTGGATATCACTCATAGCCATGGTTTTTCTAAGCACTTTGTTTGTGATTGAAAAGGACTATCATATGTTAACAATATTTCTTAACAACTTATTGACAATAGGTCACACGTTACTACTTTATTGATCTGCTTGAATTTATTTTAAAAAAATATTTAAAAGAGACCAATCACAAGCCATCACTCATTCGTTGTTACAAAAAATTATTAAAAAAATATTTTCCTCATTAAATTTAAAAAAATGATACTATAATGGTGGTTAAGAACCCTATTGAAGAAGGTGGTTACTGTCAAATACAGTAACCACGCTCCTGGTTGTTATCCATTAATTAGGA
>NC_028357.1:46707195-46719152 GCF_000741045.1 Vigna radiata var. radiata
TGAGCTTCTTCTCGAGCTTTTACTTTTCTCTCTCTCACCAACTCTCTGACAGAAGCAATGAAAGAGTGAGACCCTTCTCACTTATCATCTCAGACTCTGGAATTGGGCCTAGACCTGGGTCGGCCCAATTCTTTTATGGTATCAAGAGCTGATCATCACTTTCGCTGCTAATCCTTGATTCTTGATACTTCTTGCTTGAATTTCTTGAAGCTTCTTGATTCTGGTATCAAGATGACAGAAGAAAGACTCAACCCAGCCAACAATCCTATCAGCCCCTACTACCTACATCCTGGAGAAAATCCAGGCTTGACATTGATTTCTCAGGTTCTAAATGAAACCAACTACTCTTCTTGGAGTAAAAGTATGAAAAGGGCACTCCTTTCCAAAAACAAGCTCAAATTTATTGATGGGTCAATCAAGAAACCCAACAGAACTGAAGAACTGTTTGATTCATGGGAGAGATGCAATATGATGGTGCTCTCATGGATCATTAAGACACTTTCTCCCCAAATTGCAGAAAGTGTGATATATGTTGAAGAAGCAAAGGAATTGTGGGATGAATTAAGAGAAAGATTCTCTAAAGGAGACTATTTTAAAATATCAGATCTCCTCCAAGATATCCACTCAATCAAACAAGGAGAAAGAAGTGTCAACCAGTATTTTACTGATCTGAAAATCCTTTGGGAAGAACTAGAATCCCTTAGACCCATACCCAACTGCACTTGCAAAATCCCCTGCAGCTGTGAGCTCTCCAAGATCTCTCTGAAGTACAGGGAGATTGAACATGTCATATGCTTCCTAAAGGGCCTCAATGACACTTACAGCACTGCTCGTACACAGCTCCTTTTAATGGAACCCCTTCCAGGCATAAACAGAGTATTTTCTCTTATTATACAGCAAGAAAGACAAGAAAGGTCCGGTATTTCCTACACTCAACTCACTGAAACAACAAAAGTCCTTGCTACTATGAATAACAAAGGCAGCAGTAGTTGGAAAGGAGACCAGACCTGGAAAAGTCAAGGTCGTGGTTCTGGACAGGGAAGGGGAAGAGGTAGAAATCCTAACTATGGGAAACAATGCTCATACTGCAACAAGATGAACCACACTATAGATGAATGTTATTCTAAACATGGCTATCCACCCTGGTATAAAAAGGCTGACGCAAATTCTGAAGCAAGGGGAGGCTGAAGTTCAACTAATGCTTGCCAAAACACCACTGGACCAGAAACAGATCAAAAGAACAATGCTACTATTGCCTTGAGTTCATTGACTCCAGAACAAATGCAAAAGCTTCTCAAAATGATTGAGAAAACTGACGAGCCCAGACACAATATCAACCACATACAAAGCAATAATGAAGAAGATGATCCAGGTACTTTCTCTTGGATTATTGATACTGGGGCCACAGATCATGTGACCCATGAAAAAGAAAATTTTACAACTTTTTATAAAATTAAACCCATCACTGTAAGGTTGCCTAATAATACCGTCATTACAGCTAGATATGCAGGGACAGTCCAATTTTCTGAAAATTTTGTCCTCTTTAATGTCTTATACATTCCTGATTTTTCATTCAATCTAATCTCAGTTCAAAGTCTTACAAAAGACTTAAATTACAGTCTAACCTTTTCTTCTAAGGATTGTCAGATAAGAGAGAATTCTACATTGAAGATGATTGGGTGTGCTAGCCCACAAAAAGGCCTATACTATCTACAAGATTTTACCAGACCTGATCAGAATTTTGTCTCTAAATCTGTTTTCTCTTTTAAACATGTTGACATTAATTTGTGGCACTACAGGTTAGGCCACCCTGGACAGAAAATTGTAAAACAAATATGTGAACATTTCCCTTATGTACAAATGGATACTAATGTTGTCTGTGATGTTTGCCATTATGCTAAACAACATAAATTGCCCTTTCCTATAAGTGATTCTTTATCTGCTGAATGTTTTGATCTTATCCATTGTGATATCTGGGGTCCGTTTTCTGTTTCCTCAGTTCATGGGCACAAGTACTTCCTTACTATTGTTGATGATTATAGCCGACACACATGGATATTTTTAATGAACAATAAGGGACAAACTAGAAGTCTGCTGCAGAATTTCCTTGTTAAAATTAAGAATCAATTTGGTAAGATGATTAGAACTGTTAGAACAGATAACGACCCTGAATTCAATTGTGTTGATTTGTATAATTCCTATGGGATTAATCATCAAACTAGTTGTGTTGAGACTCCTCAACAGAACTCAGTGGTGGAACGAAAACACCAACATATCCTTAATGTGACTCGTAGTCTTATGTTTCAATCTAATTTACCCACTACTTATTGGTCTTATGCTGCCAGCCATGCTGTTTAGCTCATAAATAGATTGCCCTCTCCCATACTTAATGGGAAAACACCATATGGTCTCCTTTATGACACCCCTCCCACTTATTTGAGTNTNAAAACCTTNGGGTGTCTCTGTTTTGCTTCNACCCTTGAAGGGGGCANGAACAAACTCGAGCCAAGAGCTAGGAAGTGTATTTTCCTNGGGTACNAGAGTGGAGTTAAGGGATATANTGTACTTGACATTTATACCAGGGAGTTATTCATNANCAGAAATGTTGTTTTCTATGAAAACATNTTTCCTTGGAAGGACCAACAAAACAATACAGAGGTTANTGACAAGGAAAATGANCCAATGANTCTTCTCAATGATCCTATGGANAACTCTGTTCCTGACAGAGGTGANAGACCTATAGGTAGCAATGCAGAACCAANTCAAAATGACCATGGTGATGATGGAGATCAGGCCAGNAGCAGTGGGGAAGACCTTGGACACAGAAGGTCTGANAGNGTTAGAAGGCACCCAGGATATTTGGCAGATTACATACATCAGGTGAATCAATCCTTGACTTTAACTAACAATTTGAAAACGCCCTATCCCATTTCTGATTCATTATCTTGTGAATCTTTGACAGGGAGACATCTAAAATACACTATGGCTATAACTACAAACAGCGAGCCAAAATCTTATAAAGAGGCCAAAGATGTGTCAGAATGGGCAGAGGCTATGCAAAAGGAAATTGCAGCTTTAGAAGCAAACAATACTTGGTTTATGACTGAACTTCCCCCAGGGAAAACTGCCATTGGGTGTAGATGGGTGTATAAAATCAAGTACCAAGTTGATGGTACTGTTGAAAGACATAAAGCTCGCCTTGTGGCAAAGGGGTATACCCAACAGGAAGGGATTGATTTCTTAGATACGTTTTCCCCTGTTGCTAAGCTGACCACAGTAAGGCTACTTATTGCACTAGCAACTTCTAAAAATTGGTTTTTGCACCAGCTGGATGTGGATAATGCATTCCTACATGGAGATTTAAAAGAGGAAGTATACATGGAACCCCCACCAGGATTAAACACTTACAAGACAAGTCAAGTTTGCAGGCTCACAAAATCTCTATATGGCCTAAAACAGGCTAGTAGGCAATGGTTTGAAAAACTATCTACATTCCTCATCTCTGTTAGCTATGTGCAGTCACAATCAGACCACTCCCTTTTCGTTAAAAGCACAAACACCAGTTTCATAGCCTTACTTGTCTATGTAGATGACATTATACTAGCAGGGAATTCCATGGAGGAAATCATGTCAAGAACCTCTTGCACAACAGGTTTCACATAAAGAACCTAGGAGAACTCAAATATTTTCTTGGCCTTTAGGTAGCAAGATCTAAAAAGGGAGTTCATCTATCTTAGAGAAAATATGCTCTAGATATTCTTAAGGAAACAGGGATGCTGGGCTGCAAGCCATGCACTACTCCCTTCTTAAGTGACACAAGTTCTTTGTACAAACAGGAGAGCTACTTAGAGGATCCAAGCTCCTACAGAAGGTTAATAGGGAAGTTGCTTTATCTATCTAACACTAGACTCGATCTATGCTTCTCAATTAATTTACTTAGTCAGTTTATGCAATCACCTACTAATTTCCATTTTCAGGCTGTTCAACATGTTCTCAGGTACATCAAGTCTAAACCATCAGAAGGGTTGTTCTTTCCAGCTGATTCACCTATACATTTGGAAGCTTTCAGTGATTCGGACTGGGCAACATGTCCAAATACTAGAAGTTCTACTACGGGTTTTTGTGTCTTTCTCGGATCATCACTCATATCATTGAAATCAAAAAAGCAAAGCATAGTTTCTAGATCTTCCACAGAAGCATAATACAGGGCTCTACCAGCCACTACTTGTGAGATACAGTGGCTCAACTATTTATTGGGTGATTTGCAAGTACGACAAGTTGGAACTCCAGCCCTCTACTGTGACAATAAATCTGCCAGACACATAGCACACAATCAAAGTTTTCACGAAAGGACCAAGCATATTGAGCTTGATTGCCATGTAGTTCGTGAGAAGATACAAGCTAATGCTCTAAGACTTCTTCCAGTTCGCTCCGACGAGCAACTAGCTGACATTTTTACAAAATTTCCACATCGTGTTCGGTTCAAGACCATTGTTCCCAAGCTTGGTTTGATGACCATACATCATCCAGCTTGAGGGGAGGCTATTGAAGAAGGTGGTTACTGTCAAATACAGTAACCGCGCTCCTAGTTGTTATCCATTAATTAGGACGCTCCTTCCATTAATTAGGACGCTCCTGTTCGTTAGTTTTTAAATAGGTTTTTCCTTTTTCTGTTACCCTTTCCCCTTAACCCCGAGAACTCTATAAATAGAGTTCCTTATCNTCTTTTAACAGTAAGAAGAAACNCAGATCATGCTGNTTGTAACACACAATTTATTTTTCTCAGAAACATAAATAAAGTTTACTTTTTACTAACCTCAGACTCTCCCCGTTCTTTTTCTCTTCATCAACTTTCNCCATCTCCGATCACACAAGCAGATCGTCGGCCAAGGAGTCTTCGAGNCAGAGCTTNTGAGCTTCTTCTCGAGCTTTTACTTTTCTCTCTCTCACCAACTCTCTGACAGAAGCAANGAAAGAGTGAGACCCTTCTCACTTATCATCTCAGACTCTGGAATTGGGCCTGGACCTGGGTCGGCCCAATTCTTTTAAACCCCATGTAGTATCAGTTAAAGTATGTGTTTTTTTCTTATTTTTCATTTAAATTTTTTTGTCTCTTGTGTTTGGTTCCAACCTTTCTTCATCACTTATTCGTGTTCTGTTCATTATTACTATGTGTCTCGTTCACGCTTCTCTCAATTTGAAACGTTGAAAAACAGTTGTTTTTGGACCAACATTAAGTCAACATTCTAATTTATCTAAAATCCTAATTTTTCAAGTGAAAAAATCTTAAATTTCTATTATAAGTCCCAAATTATCATGTGATTGAACAAAATAACATGCTTTAAGCTCACTCATTAAAAGATGTCTAAGAAATTTATAACTCATTCAATGACACATGATTCATTGAATGTTTTACCTCAAGTCAAAACAATGAAAGTATTTTTGAAAATATTATTTTGACAACTTTTTTTTTAATAATTTTTTTACAATGCATAAGTGATAATTTGATTAATCTATTTTAAATATATTTTTTTAAAATAAATTTATGTAAATGAATAAAATAGTGACATGTGACCTATTTAATTCAAATTTAACACTGCATCCATTATCCACACATCCATGTTATATTGTTTTCAATATTTACGAAATTATCAACATATTTTCTATCATATTATTTTCTTAATAAGTGACTCGTGGTTATATCCACGTTTTTCACAATAGTGTATATTCATCATAATTATTTTTAGTTGGACCCATATTAGTCAACAAGGTTACTCTAGAATCCTGACCTGTGCCACCCTTCACATGAAGCCAATTTAAATATTCTACAATCATCGCTAGTCAGCACTTAAGGATTATAGTAACACTGTCACACGTGCCACATCTATTAAGAGATACGTATAGATCCCATCGCATCCAGATAACACAAGTCACGTGATTAAACTTTCATATATTTGCATGAAACTACGAGTATGCATGAAACGTATCTACTGAGAAAAGTTGCGGGTTAAATAATTTATTAGCTTAAGACGATCTAATTATTTACTATTTCTAAATATGTTTAGAGAAGGAAATTTATATTTATGTATACTATATAAGAAAATTATAAATACTATTTTAACTCTATTTGGTTTGTCGAATTTAATAATTAAGAAAGTATTTAAATTAACAATTCTCTTACATGTAATTATTTATGTTTTCCTTAACCTGTGTTTGGATAAGTTTTTATTTTTGACTAGTTTTTTGTAGTAAACTAAAATTTTACTAGCTAGTTTTCCTGTATTATGTTTTTTTTTTCTTCAATCTATATAAGTTATTGTATTTAATAATTGAAACGTACTAAATGAAAGTTGGAAGCTTGACAGGTTAGAAGAAAAAAGCGAAAATAAAATAATAATAATTAGGTAGGCAGTGTAAGTAATTTATTTATAGAAAATGAAAATTATTACACATTTTACATTAATAAGAAAACTGAGTCAAGCCATGTTATATTAGTAACAGTATAATTCACACGTTCATCACTTAGCAAAAAGCCAATACCAAAAGCTTATACTGCAAACAGATCCTTGCTACTTATAAGTTATACCGGTGCTTGCGTGTTTGAAAAAAAAAAAACGCTTAAACGTGGTTTCTACCTTCTAACATCTTTCCAAACACACTCTTCAGATATTCACACATAAGAACCTTGATGAAGGGACAGGATCAGTTCCCGGAATTGGCGCGAGGCTTCCCCGTGACGCTGTCGGCGAGGCGGCTGATGAGGTAAAGCGCGTTGCTGGTGAACATGGAAACGTCGGTGACTCTTTGCTTGAGCTCTAACTTGATATTCCCGGCGGCGGAGGCGACAGCGTTAAAGCCGGAGATGCAAGTGTCGCCGTTGGTGAGGGCGGCGCTTGTCCAGGTCTGGACGTTGCTCATCTGCCACTGGAAGGTTTCGTCGCGGAGGTGCTGCAACTCGTTCAGCGTCTTGCTCAACTCTCTCACCGAGTCGGATATCTGCTGAACGCAGTCACTCAACGCAACTCGCTGTCTCAGTCCGAAACCCTGCGATGCAGCCTTTAGCGCCCCAAGGTAGGCGAAGAGACCGCGGGTACGGGCCAGACTAGCTCTGACGGCGGCCTGGGCCAGGTCGAGGGGCTTGGCGGCGGTGTTGGAAAGGTTGGAGAGGGTTTGCACGCATAGAGCGGGGTACCTGGCCTGCGCGCATGATGTACGAAGTGGATCTGGTGGTGGCCTTGCCGCGGCGGCGCGTGGTGGAGACAACAAGAGGAGGAAGAGCGTGAAGGCGAGAGTGGAAATTGGTTGCGTTTGCATGTTTGTAATATATGGAAAAGAAAACAAACAGGAGAAGGGGTGGGAGAATGCAAGTGTTAAATGGTTCTGTAGAAGATGGGTGACACATTGTGTAAGGAAAACGAAGGTGGTATTTGTAGGACAAACTCAGAGTCAATAGTAAGTCTTGAATTGATGGTTTAATTAAATTAATGGCTATTTGAATTCTAAAATATAAATGATTATTGATAGCACATTCTTTTCTTATATTATATCATGTATATAATTACTTTTTGTTTTTAGCGAGCAATTAAGAAAGAAATAATTATAAGTTATACTAATGTAGAAATTGTGTCGATATATAGTCCGAAAACAGTCATTTTACACTCTAATATTGATCAGTGCTATTTTTCCAACAAAATTGTCGCCACATAAGAGTTAAATATATCATATCAAATTAAATCAGGATTCAGTTGTTATATCAAAATTATTTTGGATAGAAGATGAAAAAAACTTCTCAATTATATGCAACCGATAATTATCTAGGCTTTACGCAAGTGATAAATTTCCTTTTGTTTACGTAAATTCATCTTAAGTTTGACCTAAGACGACAGTCAGATAATAATGTTTAATTAGTGTTAAAATAAGATAAAAATAAAAACATAATTAACTAAATAATAGGGTATGAAAAAAAAATTATAAGATCAAAGTAGGGACATTTAAGAAAATGAATGTTGAGACACCCTTCAACTTGCATGGTTTTTTTAACAAGGGACATGCGTGATTAACATTTAATTATAAATATTGTGGTATAAAGTATTGCTTCCTCGGATGAAGTGTTTAAAAAACAACTTAAAGAGATGTCACGTGGATGCTATATCATTTGAATATAATTTTAAATCAATGCCAACAAATTATTAATTTTTATTTATGAAATATACGGAAAATAATTTTAAATGTTCTTATAATATATTTCTTGTTTTCTCAGTTATAAAAATAATAAAATAAAAAGACTTTCGATACTTTAAAATGATTAAACTTACTCAATTTTTTGTTTTATATGAATTCGATAGTATTTGGTTTATGTTATCTTTTGTTGCTTTCATTGGTTATTTTTGTCGCCTAACAAAAACAAAAGGAGGTCAACGATTTTTGAGTCTCGCGAAATAAATGCAGTGTGCCAGCTAGAAGACAGTCCTGATGCCAAGTGGTAGATGGTCAACAGAGATTTAGTACATTTTAAATAAATTATTGAGATTAATATTATGTTATTTCCTTACATTCCTTAAATATCGGAAGATTTTTTATATATGCTCAAAAACACACTTTGTTCCACGTGTTTATCGAAGAAAGAGTATTTATTTTTTATTTTAATATAATTTTGAATAATTAAATTAAATAAATGTAAAACTCAAATCGTTGAAATTATTTTTGAGTCTATGACGTATGAATAAAGTAAGATAGCTAATGCATATCCTTACCATTGAATCTAAAATTTTCGGACAATAATGCTAACACCGTAGTTGTTGAAATTTACGGAAGTTTCCTAATACCCTATCAAAAATATTTATAATTTTTTTCTGTACATTTAACTTGTAATTTACAAGGCATACATTATTTATATATTATAGTTATGGATTATCTGTTTCTGATTATTGATTCCGTGATTGTTTGTTTTAATATTATCATTATATTAAAATGGGACGTAAAAACATTTAATGTGTATTTATACTTAGCAACACTAATTTATATTTATGTTTTTTCTAGTTATATTTAGCGTTCTTGGTGTTTAGTAATTTAAATAGAGACATTTTCATTTTTTTAAATGATTGAGATTAATATTAAGAGTGTTCGAATTATAGCTATTTAAGTTAAACTTTAAAGGTAAAGATAGTAATATATACGATCATGTGATGTCCATAATACACTGACCTATCAATTTGATAAGAAAAATGTAGATATATTAGACATTTTAATCATGGCAATTACATTTCCAATATATAATTAAAAAAATAACTCATATTGAAGAATTTTATTAATTAATTTTATTAAACTAAATACAAAATAAGTTAATCACACCCCTATTAATAAGCCATAACAGTAGATTTGTTTAATATACTCCTATTCAGATGTCAATATGTAAAAACAAGGATTAAGGATTCCATTCACATAAGGATACAATTTGTTTAATATATTTTTGTGACAAGTGTGTACTTTTATAATAGTACTAAGTGACAAGTGTACAATTTTCATAAAAAGATTGTCTGTGAGATTGTTTTCATCAACTTTCGAGAAGTAACTTATTTAGTTTCGTCAACCCATGCATCAGTTGATAACTATTAACTCCATATGTAGTTTATATAGTCTTCCAAATAAAATAATTTACAACCTTCAAATGGCTGTTTAATTATAGTTGAACAATGTACTAGAATAGTCCAATTAAAGTATGGTTGATAAGTTTTTTATTATTTAAAAAATAAGTTTAATTATTTTTTTACAATAACTAAACTTATTTGAAAAAAATATTTTGTTTATAAATAGAAATGTTAACATAAATAATTTTAAAATCATCAAAAAGTTTTTCTTTTAATTTACAAAATGAATTTAAAAAATTAATAAATTACAAAAAGAATCTCCTTGGACAAGGATTAATACAATCTAATTGTCATATGTTAAAAGTTCTATTTTTATATTTAAATTAAATATCATGCTGTATGGTTATACTATATATACGTGGCGGTAAGGTAAGGATTCCGAGAAAAGTGCAACACAAATTAACGATTTTGTTAAAGATATTAAGTTGTATAAGAATACAATTAAATCATAGTACAAATATACAAGTTTTTTTTTTATAGTTAGTTTATGTGCTTGGCTAATAATGTCTAAATAGTTTTGTAAAATAACTAGAATATGTCTATCAAATATTATTTTGAACTAATAATATTATCTACTTTCATATTAAAGATTATTTTTTAGAAAAATATGTTAGACAAATTTACATTGATTAAAAATATAATCAAATCATACTACAAATAAATGTACACATCATACATTACAAATCGAATTGAATTTAAATTATTTTTCAATAGAATTATTAGAATAAATGAAACAATTGAGACGAAGATAAATTACGCAAGTCAATTGTGGGGGTATACTTTATACTGTTCGCATCATCAAACTGCACGCATTTCTATCAGAATGGTACTTAAAGGTCAATTTTAGAGTATTTTTTTAATTATAATTTCTGATAACTCTTAGGCGAAGTAGAAGTCACTCTTGCAGATTATATATATATATATATATATATATATATATATATATATATATATATATATTTTTTTTTTGGTAAGAAATTTGTATATATCTTTTGTAAGATTAAGATATTATTATTCTTATTAAACATGATAAGATTTAGAAATTAACAAATTTTACAGGAGNCTGCACGCATTTCTATCAGAATGGTACTTAAAGGTCAATTTTAGAGTATTTTTTTAATTATAATTTCTGATAACTCTTAGGCGAAGTAGAAGTCAATATATATATATATATATATATATATATATATATATATATATATATATATATATATATATATTTTATTATTGGTAAGAAATTTGTATATATCTTTTGTAAGATTAAGATATTATTATTCTTATTAAACATGATAAGATTTAGAAATTAACAAATTTTACAGGAGTAATGTATTGAATTGGGTTAACTCTTCCATCATGATCAAATAATAATTGGTCAATTCTAAGATAACTGCTAATACGATAAAATATAAATTAATTTTAATTAAGTTTAATTTAATAAAATATCATTTAATTTTTTTATTTTTATTTTTTGTGGATAATATATATATATCTGTAAATACAAATAGTATATATTTATGGGTAGTATTTATTCATTGCGAATTTGACCTATAAATACTTATATATTTTGTTTTTGTTTTTTTTAGTTTTTAGATAGAGGTAATTGAAGAACCACGTATTCTAAAAGATTAAAGTCATAGTACGTAGAATGTTGGAGTTGCTCTTCACTCTCACTACATTTGTTTCTCAGTTTTATTTAACAATGTATCTTTTTTTTCTCACACGTCTTCCATACAAGGTGAGTATAATTTTCAAAATGCAAATTAGTTTTACAAGATTAAAATTTAACATTAATTTTCAAATTAAGAAAGATTTTCCCGAGACCTTCAATTTTAGTCATTGTCCACAACACAGCAAGAAATATCTTTACCAATTTATTTGGGCCTACTATCTATAATCCATTTTGGGCCTAAGAGAAAGAGTGAGTTGGGCCTACCATTCATACTACAAACTATACATATATCACAACGGGTGTTTCATCTTACACCTCTAAGCTTTCATCCTGCACCTCCAAAAATTACCATTTTAACCTTAATTAATATTATTTTAATATTTTCTCTTTCTTCATAAAGTGATTTTGCACCTCTCTAACTTTTTCTCTTTCTTATTAAAGTCAACCTACACCCTTCTAATTTTTTCTCTCTTTTATTAAAGTCATCCTACATCATTTTAATAGATTTTAAAATCTATACAATTTTTATATAAATTTTCTAAATTTCATATTTAAAATTTAATAAAAATTTAATTTAATTTAAAATTTTAATATTATTTAATACACATTTATATCTTAATAATTATTACAGTATAGCTTTT
>NC_028357.1:46719371-46943808 GCF_000741045.1 Vigna radiata var. radiata
TTTAATAATTATTAAGAAATAAACGTATATTAAATAATTTTAAAATTTTAAATTAAATTAAACTATTATTAAATTTTAAATCTCAAAATTGAAATTTAAAAAATTTATAAAAAAAATTGTATAGATTTTAAAGTCTATTAAAATGGTGTAGGATGACTATAATAAGAGAGAGAAAAAATTAGAAAGGTGTAGGTTGACTTTAATAAGAAAGAGAAAAAATTAGAGAGGTCAGAATGACTTTATGAAAAAAGAGAAAATATTAAAATAATATTAATTAAGGTTAAAATAGTAATTTTTGGAAGTACAGGATGAAAGTTTGGAGGTGTATGATGAAACACCCTATCACAACATTAATAGGAGACAAGAAGAAAAACAAATCTGATGATCAATTATCTATCATTTCATTTTAGAAAAGGATTACTTTTTTTTTAACTAAAACTAAATTATAAATATTAAAAATAAGAAAAAAAGCTTTATATGAAATTAATTTTATAAATTAAGTCATGTAATAAATAATCCGAACTTATAGAAAGTTAAATTAGTTAAATTTGATTGTGCTTTCCTGAAACTACTTTTAAAAAGATTATCTAAAAAATCTTATACAATTAAGTTAAAATAAAGCAATGTTAAGAGTAAAAAACCCGTGTTATTTAACTTTACTTTAATTTTTGTTTCTATTTAAAAATGAATTGTTTTAAAAGTATAAAAATATACCTTGCGGACCAAATGACAATTCCGTTCCACTGTCAGATGAATGAGCGGCTGTGGTGTAGAGTTAACATGTGTGATTGGGAAAACGAGTCTTTATAAAATAAAATATAAATTATAAATTATAAAATTTGTTAACATTACTTTATATATAAATTATTTATAAGTTATAAAAATATTAATTTAATTTGAACAAAACAAAAGATAGAGAAGGATGTGTGAAATATCACGATTCAATCTTTTGAACCACTCTTTCAATCTGAGGTGTGTGGTGACATCGGTGCTTTGAAACAAAATATGTGTTGTCTTAAATTACAGTCAATCTAGTTTCATGTTTCTCCTCTTTTCATGTAACAGAAAATAACTATTGAAAATGCGTGTATAAAAAAAGTACACAATCGGTGGAATTTGTCGTTAAATGGTTATTGTTATGTGTGTATTTGGACGTCCAACATTCTCCAACATTTTTTTCCTTAATAATTTTGTTTCACGCTCTGTGTGAGAGAGACTGCTCCCAAAACCATCACCTCACAAACTCACTCACTAAAATAATATTAACTATATAACTATTATTACAGGTAGAACCTACTAAATATACTATAGGTTTAAATTTTGTTTTGGTTCCTAAGTTAAAAGTAGATGTTCAGTTTAGTCTCCATTTTTTAAAATGTAAATCTTTGGTCCCTAGTTTATAAAAAATGTATTAAATGAGTATTTTTTGACTTGAAATACTGTTTTTGGTTGTTTCTTAACAACTGTTACATCTTTATATTGGTTTGATTTGTTTCTTAAGAATAACATCACTTTAGACTGCTCTTTGTACTTTGACCATGAACATCAAAAAAGGACTCATTTGATAATTTTTTATAACTTCGGAACCAAAGACTTACATTTTTAAAAACGAGGACAAAACTGAACATCCTCCATGACTTGGGAACCAAAAAGAAGTTTAAACCTATACTATATTTTATTAAAAGTTATATATGTTTAGTTTAATTCTTCAAAAAATTAATTATTTTCTGTGATCACATCACTTTAAAGTCAATAAATTGTTGAGGATTGATGATAAAACTGAAATATAATTTTAGATTATTTTTCTTTGCAACAACAGTTTAAAATTGGTTTAGTGATCTTATCTAACAAGACAGTAAAAATATGAAATTTGAATTTTAACTACAACTAAAAATGATTAATTAATTCTTATATATATATATATATATATATATATATATATATATAATGTTACTGTATTTTTATAAATCAATTCAATAAGTAGTTTATAAAGACTATTAATAATGTTTTACATTTAAAAAAACAATAGTTCATTATGTTGCTCTATTTTATTTTAAAATATAAATAAATATTTATGATCATCTCACTTGTTTATAGATATATTCTATTTATATTTTCACCCTAAAAATGATATAATAGTAGTTGACAATTAAATCAAGATAATTAAAAAAATGTGATATAAGTGTTTCGGCCATGTTTAGATAGACTTTTCTCATAAAAATTCATGAGAGAAAAAATGAAATTAAATTAGGATTAGTCTATGAACATATTAAGTTTACAAACAAATGAGATAAGATTTCCAATTACCAGTTTGCAACAATTATTATTTCATTTGTCTAGTTAGTTAGTTTGCCGTTGTATTGCTTCATCGTATTTACAAATATGATTTCAAGTTGGATTTTTAAAATAAATCATCTAAAAGATTTGCATATTTATATAAAATTGTTTAGTAATATAATATTATCTATTTAAAAAAAAAAATCTTACAAGTGATTTTTAGAAAATTTTTATCGTCTGGATAAATATGAGTGAAGCTTGTTTTAGGGTTCTGAGTGTAAATAACTAAGATAACAAAACTTGTGAATAGCTTAAGGGCAATTATTGTATGTGTTGGTATATTCTCAAAATGATTGAGAATATTACTCAATTCCGAAATCCTATTACCAATCACAACAACTTTACATACTTACCACTTCAATCTTTCATATTCCCCCACTCATTATTTGTTAGTGAATGAGAATTTACACTGTTTTTTGCCGAGCTTTTTCCAAGATGAATAAACAAATATAATTAAGATAAATTTAACAAAAATACATATATGTACATGTTCACCAACATTGGTATTTCCTCTAAATGAAAATTAATAGTGGGTTTATTTTATGTATACATGTTAGAAACAGTAAATAAAGAAATCAACTTCTTCTTTTTTTATTTGGAAAATTAATTTATTTACGTGGTTGATAGATGGAGAAGAGGAACTTATATTTTTATTGATCTCTTTTTCATTTTTTATAAAATCCATCAAATTACATTTTCAATATTTTTTCCCTTTATTTGTTACGTACTTATACCTTACAAAATAATTAAACATCAAAATAATTTTGTAACTGTTTTTTTATATTATTAAATCATAGTATTTAAATATCAATTCAATACTAAATTATTTTTCGTAAAACCTAATTTAAAAATAACTTATACAGTTTAGAAGACAACTTATACTCCTCTATCCGTTTTAGGAATTAAATTAAGAGTTTGCTTAAAACTAATTCGTGTATGGAGATCAAACAAAGGATCCATGAAGTAAAGATAATCACATGTTAACAATTTTTTTTATAATAAATTATGAGAAATTATTTTATATTTAAAACGAATTATTAAAAAAAATTATAAAAAAATTGTAAAAAGAAAATTGTTGAAAAAATATTTTTCCTTAAACAAACTAAATACGAATATAAACATCGGATGGATGAAACATAGGGAAAGTAAACTTGCTTTTTAACATTTGTGTTTCAAATAACCATACACTATCTCATAGTCATAATTTTCCAAACCACTACACTACTATCATATATATACATTCTGAATTATAGTGGTAACAATAATAATTCAGCAGCACACACATGCATCTAAACCAATATCTAATATCCTACGGTGAAGAACACGGTGTTTGCTGTCTCTTCTGCTACCAAAACTGAACCCAGCATCCCAAAACCGCACAACGCCGCCGTTAAGCGCCGCCAAATCTTGACACGTGTACCACCCTTTCTCGTTTTCTCCCATTCTCATCCTTAACAGTCTTTCCCAGCTCTCCCACCATTCTCCTCCTCCGTCAATCTCCTCCCAATCCTCCGTCACTGTCTCCTCGCTCTCGTATTCTCTCTCACCCTCGTAGTACAAGCTAAACTTCCCCTTCCTCACTCCGTCAACGTCGACGTCAGGCCCATTACCAACCACAGTTGGGCTCCGAACGCACGCTGGCGCCGTGACAGCAACCGGGTCGGACTCATCCAGAACGGGGTGATCGGGCGATGGGAGGAATTCTGACTTGGGTGGTGGGATCCTCCAGAAAGTAACGGCGAGCCAGGTCCAGAAATTGTTGATGAGAGTGATGAAACCGAATGATAGATAGTTGAAGGCTTGAGCCTCGAGAGGAGAAACAACCTTGCTCATGGTGCGTGTGTGTGTGTGTGAGAGAGAGAGAGAGAGAGAGAGAGAAAGAGAGATTGAATTGAACACGATGAGAAATGTGGTGAAGATTGCTTATTATATGACATAAATGGTTGGAGAATGGGATCTTACATAAGATGCTCCGAATCGACACCTAAGATGCTTCTTCAATTATGGTACAGTACATTCCATCACACATCCCAAAATTATCAAACTAATAGTAATAAAATAATGACACCTTGGACTTTCGCTGAGTTATGTGTAAGTCTAATATTTCATGCCATGTTTTTACTGGGCGAACATTTCAAGGTATATAACATAATATTTACTCTCTCTTTTTTTTCTTTTCAAAATTCAATTAATAATATTAAATTTCTCTACTCAATTTTTCTGGTACTCTAACATTTTCCAATAAAGCATCTTTTCGTGTTAATAATGTATAAAGAGAATAATAAAAGTAAGCTTTCCATTCTTAAAATTAATCTCTTCAACTTTTCCTCTGCAAAAATGGCGATGATGTAAGTGACCATGGCAATAGTGGTGTGGCGTGCATTGATTGATGAAGAGTAGATTAGTTTATTTATATTAGTGCGGCGGTGTATTTAATAATTATGCGGAGTTCTAGAAGCAATGCCTTTATGGGTAGTTGTATCCACCCAATATGCAGCACTAAATTGGGCCATAATTATATTAGCCCAGTGTTGACAAAAAGAAAACTGTTGTTGGGTTGTACTGCCGATGATGTATATAGTGTATATGTTTGAATGGGTGGTGTGGTTAGTTGAGAAAAATTGGAATTTGAGTTGTTGGGCTTTTTAATTGTTTGGGTCTAGAATATTAAAGAACCAAAAAGGAAAAAAATATAGTAAGGAGTGAACTTAGAAAAGATAGGTATATCCTTAGCAAATTTTCTCAAATTTCTCTCTTGGTGACTATAATACCGAGAAGGAAAAGTAGACCATCAAGTTTGGATTGTTACTTTGTGCTGAGTTTTCTCATCTCATACTTAAATTGAGATGTACAATGATTTTATGGTTTTTAACTTATTTTTTATGGTTTGATGAATATGCTTATTTACTTCTACCTCGTGTTTAAATAAGATATTTATATAATTCTAAAAATTTGAAATTTATATTTTATTTGTTTGTAATTGATTTTTTATTTTGAAATATTTTGTTTGGATAAAATAATTAACCAAATTTAAATTCATCATATAAATGAATTACTTTAATAAATTATCTCATTAGAATGCAATATTAAGTGATATAGATTTTTTTTTATAACTTTCATTTACTTTTTTTTCCTCTTCAAATTATAGTTTTATTGATTAAGATAAAGAAAAGTAGTGTTATTAATTGGTTAGAAATTCATGATTGATTTAAAAGATACATTTTGATTATATGAAATTGAATAGGAAAGTTTTAAGTGATTTTTATATATAATTTATAGGTAGAAAAAGATAATAAGCTTTAGTGATTATAGGTTTAAAATTCACCGAAGAATAGTTATACTTGTAATTGTTTTGAAAGTTAGTTAAAATAACACAAGTCGTTATTAATATTTTGAATTCAAAGAGAGCATATTTTAAAATTTCACCTAAGTTATGGTATTACCTTATAGTGCAAGAACTTTAATTGGAATGTGTGTTTTTGACTTTGAAATTAAGAAGTTCAAATATTGTACGTGGGAGGAAAACGAAATTAATACTTTGACTAAAATTCCCTTTTATCCTATTTTCCTGTTTTTGTTGCAAATATGCAATAGTTTTTATTTCCAATACAGTTCTATGTTAATTTTGATTTAGTTCCTTTTATATATTAAAATTGTATAAACAATGTTAATATCCTTTTATATATATATATATATATTAGTTCATAGTATATTTTAATTAATTTTAATTTCAATTTTATTCATGTATCAAGTCCGTGTTATATTGTATTATGTAATATTATCATCATTAAGTGTTAATATTAATACAGTGTGTCATCAACAAAATAATTTCAATTTTAGCATTTATAATTGATAAGGTATAATATAACATGTTAACTTTATTTTTGCTTTTCATTATTACTTTATGTTATATTTACTACTCATTTAAATATAACTTAAAACGAATTACTATGTCCTTCCACTATGGATCTCTTATAACACAAAAAAAAATTAAGTCAATGAAGTGAAAGCGAAATTGGAATCGATTCCAACATTATGAGAATTGATTTCCTTATCATTACATCACATTGAAATCACAAATACGAAAATGATTCTTATCTTCAAATTTGTTTTCACCTTCTTTTTAAGAAAAGGATAATAACTCTTAACAAACACAACATTAATATCAATCTTTTATTTTAAAATTTGTCAAAGGTTTTAACTATTGATATGATTTTTGTGTCCTGGAACACATACAAATGGACTTGACTTTGACTATTATATCAATAATGTATTTTCTAATTTAATTTTAATATGATTTTAAATACTAAACTCTTATACTTTCTAATTTATCATATTTATTTGTGTGTAAGGTATAAGTGACGACGATGCATTAAAATGAATATAGACTATAGAATAAATGAAAGACAGACTAGAATAAAAATCATATGTAGAATTTTGCACTAAAAATATATTTGTTTCATTTTTTTTATATAAGTTAACTATGTAATTTCATTTTGGTGATGTTTGACTCTTTTTTTTTAAGTTGGTAATTTAGACGGGAGGCGTTCCAGATTTATCACCACTTAATATATATATATATATATATATATATATATATATATATATATATATATATATATATATATATATATATATTAAATTTGGATATTTTCACTCAAACTTTTAGTGTGTTACACTTTTCTGAGTTTTTTTTTAGAACTATATACAATCACTTATTTAGATATAGAAAAGCGGCAAGACAGTGATTTTAATTGTCTATACAAATAATTTAAAATAATAAACCTGAAAAATATTACCACTCAACTTTATATTTTTTCTTACTAGTTCAAAATTCAACACAAGACCGCATGCTTTTATATATCTGAATTATTTTAAAATAATAGGGTTAAGTATGTTTTTTTCCTTAATTTTCAATAAAAATTGGAATTAGTCCATCTTCAAAACTTTGAATTAATTTAGTCTCCTAACTTTAGAAATGTATGAATTTAGTCATTTTAACTAAATTTTGTTAGGTTTATTTGACGTTTCAAGCATGTTTCATGATAATATTTGGATTGTTTACATTGTTTGACCCATTTTTACTTCAATGTTAACTGAAAAACGTATTTGAAACATCAAATAAAGTTAGTAAAATTTGATTAAAATGACTAAATTCATACATTTATAGAGTTGGGAGACTAAATTAGACAAAAATTTTGAAAAAAGACTAATTTTAATTTTTATTGAAAATTAAGAGAAAAAAACATATTTAACTCAAAATAATAAATATGATGGTCATCTTTATATTTTTAATATTATTATAAAAAAATCTATTGTATTTCGGTATACAGTGAAACAGGTCTAATAGTAGAAAACCCATCTTAATTTTTAAGATGATTATAAATACAAATATATTTGAATTATTGGTGTTAATGTAACTGCTGAGTCATGCACATATAGTTTTTGACTTTTGTTTCATAAAGTGATAATAATTGTTCCACGTAATTTCCAGGGAGATTAAATGGCAGCTAAATTGGTTATATAAGTCAAACATAATAAAAACGAAGCAAAAAATAGTATTAGTAATAGGTGAGAATATCCTTAATAAAAGTTTAAAAGTGGTAATGATAATAATCAATAAATTAATGATTTTTTTTCATCTATTATCCACCAGTCAAACTTCATGGTAAGAATCACATTGAAAAATAATTATTAAAAAAAAATCGACAAATATACATACAAAATATTAGACCATGGCATAGCTAACAATTCTTTAGACTAACAATTACAAAATATTTTCTCATTTAAAATTAAAAATCACGCTAAATTTACAATATCAGGAATCATAACAAGGATTCTTTATAATAAAAAATATTTCAATGCTAGATCTATCACTTTAAGGATATTAGATAATACTGTGTTTTAATACATTTTAATACAGTCTATCTTAAAAGAGTATGGTCTATTGATTTGACTAGTGTGTATTCTCTAAAAGTAATATTTTATTTCTTTTATTCATGATCAATATATAATATTATATATATTACACTTCTTTTTTTGTCAATTTTTAAGTTTATTTTTATATCAAAATAATTATTTTACAAATTTTACTTTTTAAATGATATATTTAACAGTTTTTTTTTTTAATTTAATTAGCTGTTTTCTTCTAAAATTTAATTAATTTTTAAAAAATAACTATCTATAATAAAAAATTATATGTGGTCAAACTAAAATTATCTACAATAAAACTATAAAAATGATCTAAATTTTATGTAATTTTATATTTTTTTTATAGTAGAAAAAGTGAATCATATGTAGATGTGTTTTCAGTCTTATATATAGCAAGAGGATTGTTTTTTATAACTGTTCAGTAACCATCTTTTGGTTGTATCCATTTTACTACCAATTTTTTTTATTAATATAGTTTTTTTCATTAATTATTTTTATCGTTAATTTTTGTTTGTACTTTTTATAATTATTTTTTCAAATAACAAATTTTTTTATAAATTGAATAATATTTTTATTTTAATAATATATAAAGGTAATTTTATTTTAATGTTTTTCATTGATGTTAAACTAATTTGGTTTGAAATAATTTAGATAAATTCTTCACCCAATCTACTAAAAAAATATTTGGTTGAATGAGGTTACAACTTTGTAATTTTTTATGCTAAATCCAATCAAATATATCTCATTTTTTAGTGGATTGATTTGAATTAGCTCATTTGGATATGATAAAATAACAATTTTTCCAAAAATTAGTTTATAATTTAAAATAAATCAATACCTTGAGTCATAATAAATTTTAGTGCTGTAAAAAACAATTATATGATCCGACTTATCATTAATTGACTACTCAGTAAGTCAAGTTAATATGACTTATTTATTAGCGAACAGAAAAAAGTTCAACTCGATCGGTCCACCACGAGTTAGTGGGTTAAACAGGTTGATTCACTAACTCACTTAATTATATATTTTTTAAAATAAACATTATAAATTTTTTAATTCAAATTTAAATAAATTTCACTTTAAAATAATGATAACTCCTGATATAATTAAAAAAAGAATAACATCAACTCAAATCTATCCAAAACCAAACTCAAAAAATAAATAAATAAATTTATAATATTGATAATCTAAAAATAATTCAAAATAAAAAAAAAAGTAACATACAACTCAAATGTAATCCAACACCAAACTCAAAAAACGAATAAATAAGTTTATAATATTAATGATTTTTGTGTCACTCATCTATTTATAAGATAGCCATGAATTGATAAATTTATAATATTTCGTTCTCTTGAAATATATTTTCCTTTGTAATTTACAATACAATAAAAAATATTAACAAATAATATTGAAACATAAAATAATTAATAAACATGACTATCTTAATAAATTTGGTAATAATATTGACTGTCCTAAAAAATTTCTTCAACTGTATATTTTAACATAATTTATTAATGATGAAACTATAAATCAGTCATTCACTCTAAACTCATTATCAAAATCGTATAAGAATAAATTAGTTTAAATTGAATTGAATACATAATCAAAAATAAAACCCAACACGATTTAATTGAGTTGGATTGAGCTATTGAATAGTTCAACTTAATTAATATTTCTAATTTTCCGATGTGCTTTTAAAGATGTATTATACTTATTTAGTTTCTTATCATATTTTCTTATATGATTATATATATATATATATATACATATATATATATATATATACATATATATATATATATACATATATATATATATATATATATATATATGGGTTTGCTAATTTGCGTACGCCTGTTTTTGAGTTGGTACATTTTAGCAATGTGTACCGGGTTTCAGTAGACAAAAATACCCTTATATATCATGAATTCTAAGTTTTAAGGTTAAGGGTATTTTAATAATTTTCATTCTCAAAATTAAAAAAATAAAAAAAGAAACCCCAAACCCTTACCCACCTCTCTCATTCCTCTCAATCATTTCTCTTTCATCTCTCTCACTCAAATTCTCTGTCATCCCCACTCTAGTCACAATTGAAAAAAAATCAGAAACACTTGTCTTATTTTAATAATTTTCATTCTCAAAAAACTAAAAAAAGAAACATCAAACCCTTACTCACCTCCTTCATTCCTCTCAACCCTTTCTCATTCATTTCTCTCACTCAAACATTTGCTCTGTCATCTCTGCACTAGCCCCAACTAAAAAAACACTAATTATAAAACGATTTAATTTTGTAAAGAGTTGAGTCATTCACATATTCACCTTCCCAAAAAAGTTCATTCAAAATCTCTTTAATTTCATTATCTTCACTATATATATATTAGAGCTGACAGGTACAACTTACACCAAGACTACTATGTAACATTGCTCCGTGGCCATTTAATTTTTTTTGGTAGAAATTCATTAACTTGTTTTCCTTTACTAAAGAAAAAATAAATCAAAATACAATAAAATTTTCAACGATAAAATCAAACAATAAAAATTCTAAATCTTGAAATTTTATTTAAAATTATATAAAGAAAAAATTAGGTGCTTTAATNTCAACGATAAAATCAAACAATAAAAATTCTAAATCTTGAAATTTTATTTAAAATTATATAAAGAAAAAATTAGGTGCTTTAATTTTTTTATTTATGTAAGTATTTTTTTTCTCTAACAATTTTATTTAATAATGAGTGTTTTTTTAGTTGGGGCTGGTGCACAGATGACAGAGAAAATGTTTGAGTGAGAAAGATGAAGGAGAAAGGATTAAGAGGCATGAAGGAGGTGAATAAGGGTTTGAGATTTCTTTTTTTAGTTTTGAGAATGAAAGTTATTAAAATAAGACAAGTGTTTCTGATTTTTTTCAATTGGGACTAGGGTAGGGATGACAGAGAAAAGGTTGGAATGAAAGAGATGAAAGAGAAAGGGTTGAGAAGAATGAGAGAGGTGGGTAAGGGTTTGGGGAGTTTCTTTTTTATTTTTTTAATTTTGAGAATGAAAATTATTAAAATACCCTTAATCTTAAAAGTTAGAATTCATGATATAAGGGTATTTTTGTCTACTGAAATCCGGTACACAAAATGTACAAACTGAAAAACAGGTGTACGCAAGTTAGCAAATCCCATATATATATATATATATATATATATATATATATTAAGATAATGATACTTAAACAACATTTTTTTTACAATATTTAAACATCATCTACGTGTGATTTTGTGATTGGTCAATGGTAGTATTTATGATTATTATTATTGATTGTGAAGTAATTTTGGACCAATCACATAATGACACGTAAATAATGTTCAAATGTTGTAAAAAAATTATTGTCTAAACATCATTATCTATATATAAATATGATAATTAAAATATTATTATCTTTATAAATAGCTTTATAATTAAAAGAGATTAAGTTTAAAAGGATGGTTAAATTTAGAAAACAATGTATACACTAAATAAAGAAATCCCTTTATATATATATATATATATATATATATATATATATAATTGTAAGGAAGTCACACTTAATATGAAGTATTTTTAAAAGTTTCATTTGATATTCTTTTGGTTTAATATTGATGTGTGGTATAAATGGTTGTTGTATGTTGATTTTTAAATAAAAAGTAATTATCGTGAATTATCAATAAAAAATATTGTTTTATATATTTTTATTATGTTGAAAATTTATTTTAATAGTTGACCTTGTATGAACGGAACCACGAGTATGTACAAGTAGAAAAATCTCAATATTTAAAAGATATTTAAATCTTACTTGTGATTTTAGTTTTATAAAATTGTTTTTATATGTAAATTTCTCTCTCTGTATATATTTAATGTATATTTCAAATGATTATATAGAATTTTGAGAGTATTACATATTTTTTAACTATTTACTCGTGTTTTTATAAAAAACTTTTAAACACCGTAAATTATATTATTATTGAATGATTAGTAATATGTTTATCATAATATTATAATTTTTTTAAGATTAAATATTTTTTATTTTGGTACAAAATTATAATTCTTTCTTATACAAATGTTTCAAACATAATAAATAAATCAATATATTCTTTTAATCCAATTATTTTAATTTTTTTCTGTACAATATATCTCCTACACATCTCTTATCTCTCATATTTTCAAAAACCTTAAAATTCTTAAGTTATAATTCGTTAAAAAACTAAAATTTCTTTATCTAAATCTAGTTAGGCAATTTAAGAATATTCTTCTAAATTACTGACTAATACAATTCAAGATTTGACATAATAATTATCAATACTGTCTTTTCTTTTTATATAAGATAAATATAAATAATTTAAATTGGAGGTATAATATATAAATATTTTTATTAGATCTCAAATAAAAAATTAAAGCTCAATGCATACTATTATGATAAAATTTCAATAAAATTAATCTTTTCAAATATAAACACCACAATTTGTAACTAAGTCTTTTATATTTAAAAAATAAATAAAAGTCATGAGCATAATTAAACTTCTAATAAAATTGAATAAATTAACTTTCAAATTTCTAAATAGCAATTATAAATCCTAATATAATATCTAAATATTAACCTTAAACATGTAAATATACATGTCAAACTATAAATAACTACATAAATTAACACATTAAATTCTATAATTATAATCTTAAAATATAATTTTTAACTTCTTAATACTAATCTTACAAATTTAATTAGAAAGTGAATATAATTAGAAATATAAAAAATTACAAACACTAAACTAAATCGATCGAAAAGACATAACTTTTAATTTGATGGAGAATAGTAATCAATCACTGCTTTTAATAATCAAAGTCCACTTTAGGTGAATATTTTTTCTCAACTAATAATAAATTTTACATTAACTAGTGCTCATGCAAACTAGAATAATTATTACAAAAATTATTGAAAATATTGACAAAATTATATCTGTCGATAAATTTATATTATTAACAAATTGACGATGATTTTAAAATTTTATTTTCAAATAAATTGTATTGATAGATGAAACAATTTTGTCGATAAAATGTATTAATAAACTTTTTACTAATGAATTTTTGATCATTGATCGATAAGCCGTCAATAATTTTATTTTATTAAAAGAATTATCTACCAATAATTATTGATAATACAAAATTTTCATCGATAAAATTATTGAAAGAAACAGTTTTACTAATAAATTTTTTATTATCAATCATTTTAATTTATCGACGAATTTTATATATTATTAACATATTTTATTATCGATAATATGAATTATTTTTAAAAAAAATTCAATTATTGTCTTTTTCTTTTTTTAATAGAATAAGATTGTACAAAAGTTTTTAACAAAATCAAAATATCATATTTTATTTTAACCATATTTTATCTTAATCATACTTTATGTTAAATTATTAGTAAAATAGTTTGACAATAAAACAATCAAATAGATATAACTAAAATAAGGAATTGTATACAATATATATAGTATATAATTTTATTTTATCCTTATTCTTTTCAACTTGTTATAGTTGATGCAATCAAGTATGCTAAAAAGAAGTGAATCTTAAAAATATTTATTTTGCTTTCTTATATATGGAGGAGTAAACTTATATGTTTTTAATAGAATTATCTATTAAATTAGTATAATTAATTTCATTTAACACTTTTTTTTTTCAATAAATTACAAGGTTAATCAGTTTAATCTTTGTTGAAACATTGTTAATCTTAAATAAGTTTTTATTATGTTTAGCATTGAAAAACTCCTTTCAGTTGAAGTAACTTATACAAGAATTGTTCATTACTTATTTCATTAAAGATATCATTTTCATTTTTCACCAAAAGACTAAACCTTAATCTAGTTAATGATTTTGTAATTTAACTCAAGCAAACATTATAGTTCTTCATAAAAAATATATATAAAAAACTCTCAAAATTCATAAATAAAAATATCAAAAAATAAAATTGAACAAAAGAATCACATTTATAATCTTAATACAAATTCAACAAATATAATAAAAACAACAATAATATAAATAAAAAGAAAAAAATACTAGCAAGAAATAAAAAAATTGATACATAAAAATAAAAATAGAATGTGATTTAAGAAATGAAATCTGTCATAAACCTAAAAAGAAATCTATAATAAAAAAACAAAGAAAGATAAAAGCTAAAATCAGTAAATAAAAAGTTAGAAGAAGTTAAACGAAAAAATAAATAAATAAAATTTAGTATAAAATAAAAAAAATAACTAATCATTAAAACTAATTTTAACTCATAATAATTTTATTTTATATTATTCTGAAACAAAAAGTTTTAATTAATTTAATATAAATATATTAGTAGTAAAAAAAATTGAAACCTTATTCTTAAACATAATTTTTTATTAATTTAATAAAAATATATTAGTATCAAATTTTTTAAAATTTTTTTATACAATTTTATAATTAATTTAGTAGGTGAATATTAATATTAAATAAATAATTTGAAGCTTTTTTGGAAATTTAAAATAAGTGTTTTAACCAAGTGTATTTTGTGAAATAAATTTTGATCCTGGGACTTTGAGTGATGAATATTTGAATTAATTTATTACTAGTACAGACTGAACGCACGTGTCAAGATCCCATTAGAGCTGACATTAAAGATTTTCAGCCGGCAAGGCAAAGAAAGTTGGATGTATCTTATTTCAATAATTTGTATAAATTTAACATTCTGCAAACTTTTATGCGGCCAACTTCCTGTCGAAAAATAATTGTATGAAGAAAAAAAAAATGAAAAGGACAAGGGAAAGTAGGTATACACTGACCTTTAATTTCCTTCCATCTTCCTTAGTCTTCATACCTCAACATTCAAAAGTAAATGCTATTCTGTCGATTCAACCATTTCTATGTATAGTTTCTTTCCAAAACCAAGGGACAGTGCCAACCTTCTTCTGTTCATGGACGTACTTTTAAATTTATTTCATGTCACACTAAATATATATATATATATATCACACTCAATTTGATCAGATCAATCACACAGAATGATTACTTAACGAGTTAACTCAATTCGATTCATTTATTAGTCAGTTAAAAAAATTTAAATTTGATCGATCCATCACCGATTGTTGGATTAAACAGGTTGATTAACTGACTCACTTAATTAGTATTATTTTAAAATAAAAAAAATAAAATTACAAACTATTTATAATTCAAATATAAATTAATTTCACTCCTAAAATGATGTTAAACTCGTGAAAAGATTCATCAGAACAACATAAGGTTTCTTTTTATGTATATAGTAGGATAAGTGAAGAGAATATTTTTTAGAATGTCATAAGATAATAGGTTAATAAGATAACACTAACCCGATTTATCATGGATTCAACTAAGATAAATTAAATTTAAATAAGCCGGATTGAAAAATGACTTGCATAAAAGAAATATATTTTTTTCAAACTCAACTCGATCCGAACTCATGATGGAACATGTTAACCCACGGGTTGTAACCATTTTATAACATTAATATGCATATTATTTTTTTAAAATCTAAAATGAATTATTTTTTTAATCATAAAGAAAAAGGTTCTCATTGATTAATTTTCTTGTTTCTATTTAAATATTAGCATTTAAATTTTAAAGAAAATGGTGGGTGTTTGGTGGTGGGAAACGGGTAGGTCTGAATTATTGCTGTTCAAATTTGTGGGTATGTTAGTGTGCAGTAATTCATCTGAATTCCACTATAACCAAGCTTTCTGTCAGTGGATAGAGATCGCTTTTATTTTAGAGCTTAATTGGAAGAAACAGTGGAAAGCAGCAGTTATAGTCACTGTCCCCGTGTTGTCTATTCAATAACTGATTGTTCCATCTTTTCTCTGTATTTTTCTACTTATTAATCACCATCTATATTAATATATACTTTTACTTATTATAAAAAAAAAAGTTATCGCATGATAGTATAATTCTTTATTAATGTATTTTAATCAATTTCTAATGATATTTTTCATATTGTTTATAATATTATGGAATTATTTGTTGTTATTATATCGTGACAACAACACACTGCAATGTAAGATTGGTTGATAATAGTTTTTGAATTACGGAGTTGATTTATGGAACACGAGTCAATGGATTTATGGAGATAAAGACAAGATTGGGGTGATTTTTTTTGGATCAAAGGAATGAATAAAAAATATTTAAAGGTAAAATATGTGAGAATTTGAAAATGATGTGATAAGTGTGATAAATTAAAAAATGATTTTAATTATAAAATATATAATTATTGATTTGTTGCTGTGTTGACTTTTTATATAATTTTAAATTTAAGTAATAAAAATCATATTAAAATAAAATTGACATGGTTAATGACAGAAAAGTTAAAAATTGAAAAATAAAATGATATTCTCTAATGAAGGAAGTTTTGATTGATTTTAATAACCTCGATTTCACTAGTTATATAGGTTCTCAAACTTGATAAATAAAGAAGATTTTTTTAGTTCGACAAAGTTGACAAACAAGGTGGACTAACTGGATTTAATTGGACAAAATCAGTGAACAAGATTGACAAGTTCGGTTAAATTACACAAATTTGATTTCAGTAGTCATTTAAACACAAATAAACAAAACCTTCATTTAATTGGACCAAATCGACCAATAAGGTTGACAAGCTCAGTTAAATTCAACAAACTTCATTTCAGTGATCATTTAAACACAAACAAAACCTTCATTTTTCAAAGATGAAACACAAGTCAAGGTTTTTCCTTCTCCAACCAAAATACACCAACTAGAACAAACAAATCAAAAGGTTTGTTTTTCTCCAACCAAAATACACCAACTGAAACAAGCTAACCTAAGAACCACTACAATGTTACTTGTTGTGAACGGATCAACAACATTGTTATCAACCACTAATGAAAAAAACCAATATTAAATACATACTGGATTTCATTTCATTAACAAACAAATATTACAAGAATTAATTCTATCCTTCTTCCAACTGCAAAAATTAGAAACTAGGAATTCACATAATCAATTCCACCCACACCCATAATCAACTCCAACAATAATGGAATCAATTCCATCACTCCGATAACCAGACTATGGAATTAATTTTAGCACATGTTGAACATCATTCTGCCACATCATAATCAATTCTATCACACTAGAATCAATTCTACCACTTCAATACGAGTCCATAATCAATTTCACCACTCCATAAAGACCATCACAATTAATTTTACAAGATCAGAATCAATTATTCCACTTCAAAATAACAACATAATTGATTTCACCACTTTCATCCTTTCCTTATAATCGATTTCATCACGCCACTACAACGACCATAATCAATTCCATCCCTTGGTTGGGTTGGTTAGGTTAAATTCCACCTCTTGTCATGACACTTGTTTATAGAATTACCAATCCTACATTGTTTCTTTGTGGTCAAAAGAGCCAAAAGCAGAAGAATCTTACTTTGCAGGCAATAATTTGTCCAAGAATCTTCAACCATTTTTTGAAATAAAACAAAGGTATTTTAGGCTTTTTCTTTAAATGAATAGTCCATCTTTAACAAATCTTTGCAGCTTGTGCATATCACTCACATTCTCTCATGCAAATAAGCTCTCTCAAATTCTCTCATATACATGAAAACAAACGCGAAATCAAATAAAAAATTAATCTTAACACTTAAATCATCCATGCATTAAAACAAACACATAATTAATGAGATTCAAATATGTTGACTCTAAATTCTTGAATATAATTTTTCTTTTTTTCAAAAAGAATTATGTTATTGTTGTTGTTGATTATTGTTTGTCTCAAGTGGTTGTTTATATTTGTTAGGAATTTCCTTCTAATAAGTTATATGTGTGCGGACAGTTTTCAATTCTCTACTAAATAAATTAATCTCAATCATAAATTATAGTATATCGTAATAATCACTGCGACAAGTATACTAAGCTAATCGAATAGAAATAATTATTAATTTAAGTAAAATTATTTTCTCAAATGATTTCAAAGAAATAAGTACTTACGAAGTGTTGTATGGATATAATTGTGTACAAAGTAATTAAAAATAATGAAAATGTATTTTCAGTTTTATAGATGTAAACCCTTGCTTGTCTGTCGTTATTGTAAAAATAATTCATATATAGATGCAGCCAAGTCATATATATATATATATATATATATATATATATATATATATATATATATATATATATATATATATATATATATATANTATATATATATATATATATATATATATATATATATAATTTATCTTAAGTATCAATATTATTAGTTTAAATATAGTGATCTTGCCATATATTTTGCAGAATTCATGTCTTCTACACTTTATCTCAGAAACTTCCATGTAGACAATCAATATTACATAACTATGAAGAAGTTACATTGAAAAGCTAATTACAAATTCCGTCCATAACTTTTGTGCACGACCCAGTTTATGACTTTCTACATATGGGTTACAAGTTGGAATTTATATCATTTACACGTAGTTATGTAATTAATGGGCAGATTAGATAACAACTACTAAGCATCTATCATAATAATATTTTATTCACAACTTTTGTTAAATAAAATATACATACTATTATATTATTAAAATCAAATTGTCAACCAAATATTTAAGCAATAAACAGCGTCAAGATAGATTTTAGAGTAAAATACAGAGCGTATATTATACTTACTATTGTACATTTTTTTAAGCAATAAATGTCATTGAAATTTAATTGGGATTCGGTTGGAAAAGCATGTAGAAAAGCACAGAAAGAAAGCTCCAAAGACTGAGCAATATTCTATCTATATATACAGTGTCACCCAATTATAATAATATATATAAAGTATTAGTACAAACTACCACACTGTGCATTTACGCATACTTTCGTGTAATGTATTACAAAAACCATATTTGAAGGGTATTTTGAAACAGATATCATAGACTTTTAGCTGGCGTTGAATCACAAGATTGTCAACAAAAAATAATATGGTCCAAGTGGTTGTAAGAGCCTTGACATTGTCATAAGAAAGTAAATAATTACGTTCACATTTTAAAAATATAAGAGGAAGAATATTATCCGTACATTAATTAATTATTAAATTTAAAAATTGTTGGCATGAAAAAGTGAGAATGATATGACATGGATTATATGAAGAGCCGTTTCAAAATTTCCATGCATGCATTAAAGTGAAGCATATTACTAAATTTCCAAGTGCAGAGTTCCTAGCTATTTCCATTAGTTTTCCAAAAATAATGCCAAATCCCAAGCCACCTCATAGTAATGTTTGAATGTGAGAGATGCATGTATACCTTCCCTTCCACCTTTCTAGATATATTCCAAATGTGACAACAAACATCGTCATCGGTTTCCTTTTTCTCATCATTCTAGTTACCATCTTTTCTTTTCTATTATATGGTAAAACCTGAAAAATTAATTTCGTCTAAAAGTACGCCTACGTAAATATTATTGAATTTTTTGGATTTATTTATTATGTTCTTTTTCCTATTGTATTCGGTCTTTTATTTGTCGCATAAGTTTTTGTTTTCCATTATTTTTATGAATCCATTTATTATGTACTCGGTTAATATTCGATTATTGATCTATGACTATTTAATGGTTTGGTCAATTCAATAAAAATACATCAGAAGTAATTTAGATCAATATTTGTATGTCATTTATTTTCTAACAAATTTGCATCAGAGTTATTGTGTCATGAGTGTTTGAGTGAAAAACGAGAGCAAGTTCATATATACCGGGACAAGTTGTTGGAAATCCCACATCGACTAGAGATAAGACCAAATTTTAATATATAAATGAGGTGCAAACTTCACCTTACAAGCCGGTTTTGTGAGGTTGAGCTTAAACCCACTTTCTGATATGGTATCAAAGTCATGGTTACAGCCTATCTTAACGAGTTCTAAGGAGGTGTGTTGGAAGTACCACATCGATAAGGTTGGGAAGTTGACCGTCGGTGAAAAGAAGTCGACCAAAGTAAAGGATAAATAAGCTAAGGTCAATGAAAAGTCGACTATGAAGGATGAAAAAATTTAAGAGTTTGTTGGAATAAATTTAAATTTTAGGATTTATTTACAATTACGTTTAAGTTTTATATTTCGAATTTTCTGTTGTCGAGTTCAGTCTTTCACTTGCCACATTTGTTTCTATTTTTATTTTTACGAACTCGATCATTCTATATTCGGTCATTATTACATTTTATGTTTTTAATTTCCACGTACTCGATCAATGTTGTTTTACTGATCCACAACTATTTAGTGACCTGTTTAATTTAATGTAAATACACTTAGATTTTATTTAGATCAATCTCTGCATGTCATTTTTTTCCAACAAATAATACTGTCAAAATGAGTTAGAGTCTACGAGCCAACCTGACTCACCACGTGTTCGAGTCGGGTTGAGTTTGAAAAAAGTAAAATTTTTTTATATGGGTCAATTTTCAATCCGACCTACTTTGAACCCAACTTACCCCGGTTGAACCCGTGACGAGCCGAGTTTGCTCACCAATGCACCTAATTTAATTTAATTATTTATTATTTTGTGTTTCAATATTATTAATTAATAATTTTTTATTGTATATTAAATGGGTATAAAGAACAAGATGTTTCAACATAGAATATTATAAATTTATACATTATAAATGCACAAGTGACATAAAAATTATCAATTATTTATTCGTTTTTTGAGCTTCCTTTTGGATCACATTTGAGTTGTATGTTACTTTTTTTTTATTATTTTGAATTGTCTTTGAAGTTTAAGATAATTTTTAAGTACAATTTATTTAAATTTCAATTACAAAAAAAATTAATTTTCTTAATATTAAAAAAAATTTATAATTAAATGAGTTAATCCGTTTAACTTACCAACCGTGATTTCAAATTTTTTCAACTTATTAATAAGTAAGTTGGATTAATTTGACTCACTAAATGACCAATCCATAATAAATCAGACCAAATCAAACGGATGAACTTTTTAATAACACTACCAACAAATATATATAATTGTTTAGCGCCACTCCTTTCGGTTGACTACATCGGCTTGTAAGAAGCAGTCCCTAAACCTGAACTCGACCACTTGAAAATTTTGCATGGTCAACACAAAACAAAACCACTCCTCTTCATACCCATTGTTTTAATTAAATTATACTATATATATAGTACTCATGCACAATCAACATTAAATTAGCCAATATTCTGTAACATGTAGAACTTCTCAGAAGTGTTATAATAAGATTTCCGTGAAATACGTATCGTTTTAATATTTTTAAAAAACGTATAGAAGTTGATAAAGTGAGGTGTATAAAATGTAAAACCTCTTCGAGGTTGTCTCTGGTCATGTACGTTGGTTGGTTCTACCAACTTTATTCGAACGTCTTTGGACCATTTTATTTATTTTTTGATTTCTATACATATTTGTGCAAGGAGTCACGGTCTGATTGTTCACACTTTGATTCTTCTGATATTTCTATCTGACATGATTCTCGTCAATGAAGGACCAATATATATATATATATATATATATATATATATATATATATATATATATATAATAGTGTACATGCACATCCTTTCATTTTATTAAAATTATTATTAAATATTTTTTTTTTATTTTATCTCTTTAACCTTATATATTTGAATCTACAATTACTATTTTATGATAAACCTGTGTGAAAAGTAAATTATCCCATTAACTTAAAATCTTACATTCGTCACGTTACTATCCTCATATAACTAGTGTACAACATTCGAAATCAAATGTTTCCTTCAAGGTAAAGTTTTCATCATCAAATATTATAAAGAAAAATTATTCTTTTTCATATATCTAAATATTTTACATTAATTTAATATTAATTTTATTTTCATTTTATCATTTTCTTTTTTTTATATTTTTATAATCATTTTATTTTTATATCATATGATATAAGTAAATGTAAAAGTGTGTTATAATAATATTTTTTTATTCTAAATGAAAATATAGTTGAAATATATGATTTTAACCCTCGTCTTGAGATACTAATAATATATATGAGTTTCAATACACCAACTTAAAATTTGCACTCACGGAATTTCATATGTTCTGGAAAATATTTGACTGTTCAGAGGGTTCACTTTCTATGAACATACCTAATAATTATGCTGAAGTTAACACACATATATAAATATATATATATATATATATAGTTGTAACTTATTCGTGTATATGTGTTGTCATGTATTTTTTTAAGTACTCTGACCATCACCCCTTATTACATAGTCACGTTTTGAAAAGGTCATCACCTCACCATTATCTTAATCTTCAAAACATATATACATAAACAAGAAGCTCCTTAATTAGCTTACTTATTGCTTCTTTCTTCAACAAAATCTACTTCCGCCAGAAATTCATATTAGAATGATGCCCAGTGTAGAAAGACATTTAAAAATCATTAATAAAGTACTGATTTTTCATTTCACTCTTAAATTTTCTCTGCATGAATATTCATCCTCTTTTCCGAACAATTTCTTATTATAAAATCTAATTATTCCGTATCCTAAACTTAAAGGAATCTAAACTAGTATAATAAATAATGAACTTTTATAGATATCCTGTTAAATATGTTAAAAAAAAGGAGATATATTAAGTTACATTCACAAAAAAAATAAAATTCCTAAAAATAATAAATAGTAAAAAGTTCTTAAGTTTTTTTAATATACATGAGCATATTTTTTAAAATATTATACAAATAGACAAATTATATAATAATTATAATCAATATATAGATAAGTTGTGTATGATTATAACGATTTTACTTAATGAAATTATATATTCTAAAAACGATTTAATATTTTAAAACTTTTACTTTTAAAAATAGAAGTCGTTAAAGAGTTAATGACTTTAAGCAAAAGTTATATGAAAGTTATCTATTAGAAATTAGATTTTTAAATCTAATTCAATGTTATAAAACTTATTTAAAAAATAAAGTTTGTATTTCACTTTTATATATATATATATATATATATATATATATATATATATATATATTATAAATTCATTTTATTTTTCCAACGTTAACAACCTTTTATTATTTTATTATATTGAAATCGACTTAAAATGGTTAAGCTCTCAACGTTTTTTATTTTTTTTTCAAAAATATCATATTAAATCCTAAATTCTATGTAAAATTTCTTCAAATAAACTAGTTAAAATGAAAGTTAGATTATGCACTACTTAGCTATTTATCGTAATTATTTTACAATATGTCCATTTATATAATATTTTAAAGAATATGTCATCTCCCGTAAAAGAAAAAACGGTATTTAAGGATAATAAGGTCTTATAAAACCACACATTATGAAAGATAGCAGATATCTCTTATTACATTTATATTCTTTTATGTTTTTCAAGGTGTCAAAAATCAAGCTGGTCTGCATGCATTTGCATTATGTATTTTTGTTTTTCTCATTTGTTTACCGTAGAAATGTACGCTGTGTGACATCACAGTGACGAGTGATGCAGCTCGAGACATCTATAAATACAGGTCGAAGCCTTGCATTTTGATTGCAGTCATCAATTCATCATACATATACACAGTTTTTACATACAGAAACACCTTTAACCTAGTTCAACACATTACATGGAAAACGAAAACGAAAACCGTCCGATGTTGGTCTCAAAAATGGGCATAATAGGGGCTGGGGTGAGTGGCTTAGCAGCTGCTAAACAGTTATCTCATCACAACCCTATTGTTTTTGAGGCCTCAGATTCCATTGGTGGGGTTTGGAGTCATTGCTCCTACAACTCCACCAGGTTACAGTCTCATCGTCGTGATTATGAATTCACCGATTTCCCTTGGCCTCAAAGGGACAACCCCGATTTTCCCACCCATTTGGAGATACTCAATTATCTCCACTCTTATGCTATCCACTTTGACGTTTTCAAGAACATCAGGTTCAACTCCAAGGTCGTCCAAATCCGCTTCTCCGGCAACCGGGAAGTCACTGGCTTTTCAAGCCTGCTTCCCGGTCAACCTCTCTGGGAAGTTGCTGTGCAGACCAATAACTCAGACACCATTCAGGTCTGCACAAACTATTATTACCTTCTCAAAAATCAAACACTTTGGTATCCATCTATATACATAACCTAGGGTTTCATACTCTTCAAAAGTTTTAATATATTTTAATTTAAAGTATTTGAAAAAAATAAAAGAGCTGCTTATACATGATTGATTTCAGTGGTACGGATTCGAGTTTGTGGTAGTATGCGTTGGGAAATATGGGGACACACCCAAAATTCCAACGTTTCCACAGAAAAAAGGGCCACATATATTCAAGGGCAAGGTGATGCATACGTTAGATTACTGTAAACTTGACCAGGAAGCTGCTACTCAACTTCTGAGAGGGAAAAAGGTGGTAGTGGTTGGTTTCAAAAAGTCAGGTATTGATTTAGCCATGGAGTGTGCACGGGCAAACCAAGGTAATAATAATCCCACCTTTACTATATATATAAATTCCCTTCGAAAAAACCAAGTTAAATTGTTTTTTTTTTTTATAAGTAAAGTTATAAAGGTTCTAAAGAAAAAAATAAAATAAAAATAAAAGTAATATTTTTTTTTTATTGTTATTAATTTATGTACAAGCTGAACTCTATAAGCTAGTTTACATTAACTATTTAAAATATAGTTTTTAATAGTTTTTAATGCACACAAACTATTTAACTTATGTAAAAATTACATTTATTTTTCTTCTTGTTTTACAGATTTTTATGAAGAAACTTTCTCCAAATTGACACTATGAATTCACACCGCATCAATATGTAAAATATGCGACTGTTATCATATTAAACCTTTTTTTATATATTTAAATAGTAAAAATGCATGCATTATATGTGTATTTAATTTTTTTATGATAAAAAATAATAAAATTATTATATTGTTATTATTATGATTATAAAATTAAATAAAAATATATTTTATAACTTTATTGTAAATAATTTTTATTTATTTTGCATGTAAATTTTAATTAAAAAAATTCTTTAATTTAAAAAAATCAAATAAAAAACAGTTAAATTTAAATAAGTAATCATTTAAAAATAAAATTGATAAAATAATTATTTTAATTTAAGAAAAACTTTTATCTAAAGGTAAAATTGAAAAATAAATCTTCTATATAAAGGTATAGATAATAATGGCTGGTCATTTATGAGTTTTATGAAAAACAAATCATACTGGTTTGTAACTTATTGCTAAAAAACATACTCTAAACATGGGAAGCATTAACTGCTCTTTTATAATTTATCGCTTTAGTTATACGCCATAGAGTAACTCTGAATAAAGTTTAATTCAAATAGTTGGTGTTTTAAAAATTATGTTTAAACATTTGGTAGAAAATGTAAAATATGTATATATATTCTCTAAACTATTATAAAAATTTAAACTTCATTTTTAAATTAAATTAAAAGTATTTTATCCATGTATAAAGTTACGTGGAACACATCTTTGCTAATACAAAATAGAGATAGAAAATACTTTATAATTTAATTTAAACATAAAGATGCTAGTTTAATAAAGAAAAAACGTATTTAATTTTAATAAAAATATTTATACCGTAAAAAAAATGATATGATATTTGGTAACCTATGATGACTCTTCTAAAAAGAAAAAATATATAAAAAGAATTAAGTGATGACTAATAATGTGAAAGCTGGTATGCATGCATATGACTCGATTTTCTTTCAAATTTCTTCTGCTGTTCTTCCAACATTTTTTTTTTCCAGTTTGGGTTATCACAAAGGTGGCGTTCAATAGCTTCAATTGAACACGTTGTTTTTTGTCGCTATGATGCACGTGCTGTGGAAAATAACAACATTGTTTTTCTATTGAAGCTCATTTCATATTGGCACTATTACGTTTTGTTTTGTTTTCTTTCACAATGTCATTTTCAGTTCTTGTGCTTATAAAGCACCAAAGCCGACAACATTAATTTTCCAAATGATTTTCTGGCTTGGTTTTTTTTTTTTTTCCTAGTTGATATTTGCATGGTTTTGCTTGCACACTACTGTTCCTTTTATTTAATGTATGAAAGATGTGTTGACTTGCATACTGTTCTTTTCATTTTATTAGTATAATATATTATGTGAAGCTTTATATGAAACGAATTCATAGGTCATAAGTCATATAAAATAGAATTCCACAAATCAGTTTTGACTTTCACAATATGTTTGGAAATGGCTTTAAAGGAAAAGTCTTATATCATCATCATCATATGAAAAGTCCACTATAATTTTAACACCTCTTGCCATCCACCAACTTCAATAAATAATCAAAATTCTTTCACCAAGCAAAATTGGAATTACTTTTTCAGAAAAATTTTAATAATATTTTGGTTATCAAATTTTAAATATAATATTTTTAATTTAATATATTAATTATTAGATATTTATAATTATGTGAACAATTTAAAAATTATCTAAAATGAGTTTGACATATAAAATTTTTAATATAATTAAATTAAAAAAATATATTTATTTATTTTTAAAGTTTGAAAGTTTGAAAGATAAACAGATTTCAAAGTTTAAGAGATAATGGAATTTTAAAGTTTAACCTTTTTTATTTACATTAAATGTTTATATTCTGTTTGCTCGTAATAATTAATTAAGATAATCTCCATTTTTTTTTGTTAAATTTCAACATGCATAACATAGTTGTGTTGTTGGTGTATTGCTGTGAAGGAGCTGAAGGAGAAGCTTGCACCATGGTTGTAAGGAGTTTGCATTGGACAGTTCCCCATTACTGGATTTGGGGATTGCCTTTTTTCATGTTCTTCTCAACAAGATCTTCTCAGTTCATCCACGAAAGACCAGAACAAGGCTTACTCAGGACTCTTTTCTGCCTCATGTTATCTCCGCTGGTAAATTACCATTTTCCAGAATCACATAGCTAGTGTTATGATTTCTACAAGCATAGCTAATGTTTTTTTTTTGGTTATGTTATTCAATGAGCAATAATAGAGGCGTGGAATTTCAAAGTTTATTGAGTCGTATCTTCTGTGGAAACTTCCATTGGAGAAGTATGGATTAAAACCAGAACACCCCTTTGTGGAGGATTATGCATCTTGTCAAATGGCCATCATGCCAGAAAATTTCTTCTCCGAGGCTGAAAAGGGCAAAATTGTCTTTAAGAAGGCATCAAAGTGGTGGTTCTGGGATGGAGGGATTGAATTTGAAGACAACACTAAGCTGAATGCTGATGTAGTGATTCTTGCAACTGGTTTTGATGGAAAGAAAAAACTCAAATCTATTTTACCAGAGCCTTTTGGTAGCTTGTTGGAGTATTCTTCGGGTATTATGCCTTTATATAGGTAAGAAGGACTCTTCAATATTCATTTTGCTTTCTTTCATGCAAAAATTACATTAGGAGAATGTATTGCACTCTTTTAAACATACCCTATATTTAAACTGAAATTTTTTGAAAATTAAAAAATATTGTAATTAACAGCTGATTCATGCTCATGATGATAGGGGAACTATTCATCCGTTGATTCCAAACATGGCCTTTGTGGGTTTCGTTGAGAGTGTTTCAAATCTTCACTCATCAGAGCTACGTTCCATGTGGCTGTCTGGGCTGGTAGATGACAAATTCAAGCTCCCAAGTGTGGAGAGTATGCTTTCACAAACAGCCAAGGAGATAGAAGTGATGAAAAGGTCAACTAGGTTCTATAAGAGGCACTGCATTTCAACTTATAGCATCAACCACAGTGATGAAATTTGTAAAGATTTAGGGTGGAGTTCCTGGAGGAAGAAGAACTGGTTATCCGAAGTATTTGGCCCCTATAGCATTGAAGACTATGCCAAGGAAGATTGAATATACAAGCTTACCACCACTCTTTCAGTGACTGCATAAATACTGGTAGAATAATACTAATAATGATGATGCTAAAAATAACTGTATGTTCTCTAAGAAAGAAAATTTTAAGGCTAAGTCGAGCCAAATGTCGTTTAGATACTTAAGAGTCATGTTCCACGAATGCAGTCAAAACTCCTTCAAGGTTACACAAGCAACTTTGTTCACATAAAACATATGTATTGCTGAACGGAAACTTGTTTGAAATAGAAAATTCAAATCATATAGAAATTGTAGTGGATAGTCACTTTGTCAATTGAAAGTAAACAATACCATGTCGAAAAGATACATATATATAATCTCACTGTATTTTTGGCAAATGAAGGCATTATTTCCACCGGAGAGGTTATAATCTTTTTCTCTCTACATGTCATCACCTCCAAGGAATGTGATCAAAGGCTCCATAATTACAGAGCTTGCAAACTTAAAATTCACAGTTAAATATTTGCCAGACTCTGAATCAGGCCCGCGGGGATAGAATACAAAAGAATGAAAAAAAAGCCTCAAAGGCTCTGAAGTATTTTCAGGGTCTCATCAATATGCTTTTCTGGTTGGAATTGATTGTTGTAGACAAGCTGAACCACCCCATTTTTGTCAATGACATAAGTCTCTCTTCCAGGCAATGATCCAAAGAAATCACCTGGCACTCCCCATTCCTTTCTCACCTTGTTGCCCTCATCACTCAACAATGTGAATGGAAGTTTGTATTTGCTGGCAAATGCCTACATTACGTGAAACGCAAATCAGAAAAAAAAAATATTAATATGGTTGATTATAAAAATCAAACAGTGGAACCTTTGATCTTTACCTTGTGCGAGGAAGCATCATCGCCACTTATCCCAACAACCACTGCTCCTGCTTTCTTGAACTTCTCATACGAATCCCTGAAAGCACAAGCCTGCAATAAAGAATGAATTACTCCCTCCAATTATAAGACATTTGATAAAAGAAGTTCATGGTCATTTTTATGAGACCTTTTAGAATTGCTATGCAACTTTCGATTTGATTTCTTTGTTTGTTACTTCTAGTATTATAAGTATTTATGTTTTGTATTAATATATAATGAGAGGTAAAAGTCACTGATGATGAAAGTTAATTTGGTGCATTGATAATCCTGTAAGTAGTAAAATAGAAGCCTTTACCTTTTGGAATCATGCCAAGTAAGTATATAAATAAGTACATCCTTCATTATACAAGGTGATTTTATAAGATCGAGTTAGATTTAAAAAGCTATTTTTTTTCCTATCATATGTTTTGAATCCTTGTTATGAACCCAATCTGATTACCTGAGCTAATATGCTGTGAATAAAACCCAATAACTAAGCGTCAGAAAGCATACATCAAGAACCTTATAGCAGTAGGTGAACCTCAATCAATTGGGATTCAAAGTACTCAATCATAAGAAATCCATTAGAGGCAGCGAATCTGGTTGATTTGCCCAAAGGAGTTATTTTCTACGCTATATTACATGCTAAAACTAAGATAACCAAATCAAGAATAGTATGGATAAACCTAACAGGGGTTGGAGTGCTCTCTATTTTTCATTACCCTCCATTTGTAGCATGCATATGCAACACCGGAGTTCAATCATGAGAACAGCCAGAATCCTTCTCTGCCCTTCCTTTTGAAAAGAACAAGAAGACCTTCCTATATATCAAAATCTCAGCAAATGAAGTCTGAAAGATGTTGAACAGTTTATTCCCTTCTGTTCATTCAAATGCTCCATATATAGTGCATCGTACATTCACTATTCACTGTTGAAATATGTGAACTTGGAAAACGTTTAAGAACCACACAACTTTAAAAACTTGGCATCTCCATTTTGAACTATTCCTACATTGACATTGTGTGAATTTACCTGTTTGGTACAGCCAGGGGTCTCATCAGCAGGGTAGAAATATACAACTACTGGCTTTCCCTTGAAGCTGGAGAGGCTCACATTCTTTCCATTCTGATCTTTGAGTGTGAAATTCGGTGGCTTAGAACCTTTACTCACCTATCAAGGAATATACAACACAAAAAAAGAGAAGAGACGCTGGTGGGTCTGACTAAGAAGTAAAAGGCTAAGTTATTAGGAACATGCAAAAAGGTGATATGAGTGAAATGTACCTTGGCGAAAATGGAGGTTCTGAGGAAAGAAGAAGAAGAGGGGATTGAGGAAGAGGGAGAATGAGAGAACTTGAGACCGAAAAATTGAGAATTTGGAGGCGCGGAAGAGAGTGGGAGATTTTGGGAAGATGGGTAGTTGGAAGAGTGAGAGCGAAGGAAGGTGGGAAGATAGTTGTTAGGGAGAGAGAGGGACGCCATTGGTGAGGAACAGTGGGAAGAAGAAAATGGTTTTGGTGTAAGGATAAGGAAAAGCGTTAATGGCTGGTGAATGGTTATAGGTGATCATAGGAGATTGGCTTTGTGGCGTGGACAAATTCTGACCCCAACTCCTCTGTACTTTTTAGTTTTAACCTTAACCGTCGCAGGATCTTTAATTTTATATTAATAAAGCATTTATATTTAACTATATTATAGTTTACATTTATTGTTCATAATTTTATAATTCTTCAAATTTAAATTTAATTATGTAATTGTATATTTACATTGTGAAAATCCAGAGTTTATGTTCATGTCCAATACATATAAATGTTCAATTATATGTGATTGTTTCTAGATTAAAAATAAAAAAAAAAAAATATACATTTTTGTTACATATATAGTTTTTATTTTTCTTTCAAAATTTTAGATCAAAATATCTATTTCAAATTGGTGTCAATCGTTTTCACATTTATTATACAAAATAAATTTTCCATCACGTAATGTGAGACTATACTATTCTTATAATGAAAACAAAATTCCTTTATACATAACTACAGAGGATTTAGTAATTAATTAATATACAATAATACGTTATTGGTAAATAAAATAGTCGGATGGTTATTACGGCGTCGTTTAGATGAGTCGGAAGGGAATACTATACATGGATGAAAAAGGCGAATGTTAAAGCGGCATAGTTCACCGCCTACTGCATTTTGGAGCGATGGCTGCTGCCGTCAGTAAGGTTTCCGGCGACATCATATCGTCGAGCTTCGATCGTATACGACCACCGCCTCCTGATTCTTCCCTTCACTTAGTTACCAGACCTCCAAGGCATTTCTCCCTGCGTCTTATCTTAAGCTTATTTCAGATTACTCTTTTTCATTCTTTAACACGGTTCTTACAGATTAGGGTTTGAAGTTTTAAATTGACACGATTATTATATGTTTTGTTTGTTGCAGAAACGCGGTGTCGTATTGGACGTGTTCAAAGCTTTGTGCAATTTGCTTTGTTGCTGGAATGGTTTTCGGGTACTCTCTCAGGGGACGAGTCAAGCGTTGGGCTTCTAACATCCTCAAGAAGCTGAACTGAAACATAATTGAATTGCAGGTAGTCGTTTAGTTCGATCACGGTTCACTTTCATAGATTTATGTGAAAGAATATGTTCCGTGACGGATTATGTGAAAGAATAGGTAGTCGTTTAGTTTCAATTTTTCTTCGTTTTTAGATGTTCCGTGACGGATTATGTTTTGTACGGATTTTGGAATGAGTTTGAAAGTCAGGGATTCAATTACAAACCTACACAAGGGCTTATTGATTTAGGTGATTTATTTCTAGCCATTTCGCGCACAATATCAACGCCTGCTGTGCTTATAATTTCAGTTTATGTGTGGCATAACTGCAGAATTTTCTATTGTCAACACCACATGGTTTTGTACCAATGCTTAAAGTGTTTTTACTTTTATGGTTTTCGGAGTGAAGCATGATGACTTTTACCCCTAAAAATGGACAGTGTTGAGAGGGTTTTATTACCTTACTTTGCTTTATAAAACTATTTCATTATTGTTTCCCAAGTAAAAAATGTTCAAACTGCTTCCTTGCTTCAAACAAAGAATCGGAAGGCAAGAGGTGGAAACGGACCTGCAAATTATACTATATTTTATACTTTTGAAGTTCAATGTTCTGGAGTCATTCCTCAGTCCTACTACATTACTCCTTTTAGGCAATTTTTTCCCAAGGATCTTAGAAAACTCTTGAAATAAGGAAACAAAAAATGAAAGGGCACACAAGCCCCCATTGCCCACTTTTCTAGAATTGCAAGCAAATAAACTATTATTAACTTCAATTGAATGGCAATTCATTTTAATATCTTCCAGTTAATTTTACTCAGTTTCATGTTGAAAATAACTTGGAAGTTAAAATCAGACTGTTATAGACAAATGTCAAACCTGAATATCGAACAACAAATTCAAAATGCAATCCAAGCTTTTGTTGTTTCAGGTTTCAACTTAACCAACACAACAAATCTACAATCGGGGTCTGGTTTGACTCAACACTCATTCCAAGACTCCATTTCTATTATAAATGCAGATATTTTTGAAGTGCTCGTTCGCCCAGTCACTTGTTATTGATACAAAAAAGTACAAACAATTTATTGACATCCAAAGTGTAGCCCGTCGAAAATTACACCATGATCTCTCTGTCATTGATAAATTGACGTGCTGTGATCACGGAAAATACAAAAATAATGCCTGTGATCAATAAATGGTAATTTATCTAAATCAGTGAGGCTACAAAACTGAGAAAGCTACCCCTTTGCATAGAACCCAAACCCAAGTCATTTACTAATGTGGTTTCGGCACAAAACCATCAACAGCGAAGTTTCGAGTAGCAGCAGGAACAGCTAACCGAATTCCATCAAGTTCAGGTTTTGCAATAACTTGGCAACCCAGACGTGATCTGCATGTTTTCTATAATTAGTCAGGGGCACATTTAAGGGTAGCAAAAACGGAAAATGAACATTTCCAATCCTGAGTTCATGAATGGTTAACCCACGTTTCAGTAAGCCCAAAAGCTAGATCTAACATGTCGTTTTCCTCATCGGTTGGATCTTCCAATTTATTGTAATGTTCTACGTCCTGCACAAAAGTCAGTCATTTGTCCCTCTTATAAATGGAACACGGTAGTTCAAAAAACAAACTAATAATAACTTCAAGCAACATTTCACTACATAGATCACCCATGATGTACCATGACTATAACATGGCAAGTTGAACACGCAAGCGAGCCCTCACATGCTCCTGCAGTAACATTAAGTAAGACATCATCTCAACTAAAAGGAAAAGTGAGCTGAATCAATTAAGAATACGCTTGGTCACTTCAGAAATAGCCCTACCTACTTGACAGTATGCAAATCGAAACGAAACGTTATGTCAGCAGAATTCAGAAGAAAATAATAAAATTCAAAACTTAAAGCTCTTGCCTTCTAGTTCAATGTCATTTTCATGAGCAGCTTCTAACATAGACATTCCAACAGGGACTTTGATATGGTTTTCCTCACCATCCTTATCAATAAAAGTTACAGATATCCTGCACAATCTCTCAGAGTAAGGTGAAAAAATACAATTGTGTAAGATTTTTAATATACTCACGAGTCACGATGAACAATTGTCATCTAATATAATATATGGCAAGGTACGACAGTAATGATGTAATCTGTCCTGACGGTAACACTGACTGATCTCTAATGGTGTGGGAAAGCATTTGACACGTAGGAGGATTATTTCCATCCTATAGGGACTTGGAATTTTTCAGGGCATGCGACCAACTGCGACAACTGAGGCTCAAAGATTTTGTTATTGTTGCCATTTTGGTTAAAGTATCAGAATCACACAGCAACCTAACTCCTGCTCAGATATCATACCATACCCCCCAGGCTAAACAATATGAAATCATGGTTGGTTGCCCAAGAAACATGGAACGGTAGAGCAGAGTGCAACCCTAAATATATATGTGGTATTGACATTCTCTGCACTTTGAAGTTCTCACTCAGATGCCTTGAAAAGTTTAAACACTGGAAGAAAAATATATTAAACTTCCATCAAGCTGACTACACAATGTCAGTTCTTAAGCCTTTCATTATGGGGGTTCAAAATATTGCATATGCTGTATGATTAAGTAGATAGACATGCGCTGACCTTAGATTGTAACTCAATAACCATTTATCTAGCTAAAAACTAGACAATAAGAGAAACGGAAAATTTATAACACTTAGATTAGGAGGGTTCGTGTTAAATGACTAAATCATGATTATTAGCTAGAAACAAAAAATTGGCAGTTAACAATTAGTCAGCATAGTGTACCCATGTTGCGTGTCAAAATATAACATCAACACTGAATAATTACCAATTTTGCCTGGGGTTCTTATACAATTCAAAGTTTTGCATTTTAAGTCCGTTAATCATAAAAGTAACATTTGAGTCAGAATTACAATTATAACACAAACACAATAAATAGTAAGTTTTTGAATGCTATATTGACATGATATTTACACATTCACAAAAGGATCACATACTCCCACAAATCAGTCATCTCAAATAGAAAGAACTTACGTTTCTTTTTCTTCACTCCCTTCCTCAGTAGTGTTGTTAGTAGTCATTGTTGAAAGGAAATTATGTCTTTCCATCATGGCTCCCTTGTGTAACATAGTAAATGAATGCTGTTGAAACTAGTTAAAAATAACACAAAATAATCACTCATAAAAACAGATAAGTATAAACCAATGCCATAAGAAAATAAAAATTTAATAAAACAATTTGTCCAGTAATCTGGACGCAAATGTACACACAATTTCTAAAAAAATTTGATCGCACAACCATTTTGCTCACACAGTTGACAATTAGACAAAGGAAAAAATGAGTTGTCAAAGGAGTGTTTTTTGTTTTGGAGGGTGTCAAGTATATTTTTGTTTGACAAAGGGAATATTTAAAATGTCAAGTATTATAAACCCTCATTAACATAATCAGTCCTCACTCCAATCCAAGTAATTAAATTGATAGAAGACTTTCAGATTTCTGGGTTACTACGTATACAAAATGCTAATTGTTCCAAGAATTCAAAGACAACCAAATTCCTTCTAGTATTAAAACAAACGAAATAAATAAACTAATACAAAAAACAAAGTACAAGGTTAAATTATCTTCATCATCATAATGGCCATTATCAGAAATAGAGCAAGACATTGCCAAAATAGGGTCCAATTTCTCCCATCCTCTGCTAACCACAAACTTGTTGGCCCCTTCCTTTAGCTAAAAGATGGAGAGTCCATTTGCAATGATGGAAAACATTAATGTCATTATCATACTCCCACAACTCATTCAATATCACCAATCTTTATAATTAACAAAAGACGTCCAGACTACTTTAACAGTTATTTGGTCTTATTACAGATGGCCTCACATTTCAAAACAAGAACACCCACTTATCATAAGACAATAAACTAGTTTATATCCAGTTTTTCATTAAAACAAATCCAAAAACCAGGTTGGTATCTCCCATGATAAGCTCAAGCACGCTTATTTTTGCTATCTATTGAGATCCTAAAACCAGCACCAAATTGCCAAACTTAATAGAAATTGAAAGCTGAAATTACAATAGGAGGAATAAGAAAAGGAAAATACAAATTCAGGGTATTGAATTACTAACCGGAGATTGCAGGTAACGGTATCTTCCTGTTCGAACATACCCTACTCCACACAAGGATGTACAATTCCCTGGAAAATTAAAAAACAGACAAATAATTAGTTGAATAGGTTCGATATAATTAGATGTTCTCTAAATGCAGTGAAATATGTATAGAAGAGAAAATTAACAAGTATAAGTACTTGTGCAGAGGTGTTTAGCGACCGAAGCTCCGACTCTAGCTAGTTTGGAATTTAGCATAGTGGTTTTAGGGGTTTAAGAAACCCTAGAAATTGCAGAGGAAAAAAATTGATATAAAAAACTGTTCACTCCAGAACAAAAAAAAATGAAACAAGTTGAGAGGCCGAAAGAGGCACAGCTAGTATGCGCCGAAGAATGGGAAAAACCACAATCAGGGGGAACAAGTCGAAGAACAAAGAGGTCTTAGATTCTAAAAGCCCAACAACAAGGCCCGTAAAGCCCAACCATGAATTTATGCACAACTTAATCTTTTTTAATGTCCTAACTTTTGGTATTTTCTAGTCCATGATTATAAACTAATTCTTGAAATTTATGGGTCCCTTTTTAGAATATTTTTTAATTGTGAGGATTGTATTTTTAAAATTTTACAATCATTTTAATCTTTTTATAAGTAGCCTTTTCTTTAGTTTTCATTTTAGAATAACTTTTTAAAAAGATTCATATCAAAATAAATTTAAATGTGTATATTTGTATAATGGTGGAAATGCTTACAACATAGGTAACAATATTAATAATAATTGTAGCCTATTTTTTTATGACAATGCTAGTTTTGCAACCAAGACAATGACATCATAACAATAACAAAGGAATAAAAATAATGATAATAAAAGTATTGCACTGTTCATGATACTTCTTAATTTTGTAATAATATTTATAATCTATGCGTTATGTAAAAATTATATACTGTTTTAAATTGATTTGAGAGTTATTTTTAGTTAGACAAATTTTTCTTTTGTCAAATTAAAATAATTTCATTATCTGATGAAATAATTAATCATATAATATCTAAGTAATCCATAACCCTCAACTTAGAAGTCATGGTATAATTCCCTACTTAAAAGTAACTTCAAATATTTAAGGTTATGTTTATTTCTTGTTCATATTATTTTTTACATTTTTTTCCACATAATCGTTTTGAAATCTTTTTTAAAAAAATTATCTATTTCACATATTTTTGGAATTTCAATGTTTTGATATAATAAAAATGCAAACATGTAAGGATAGGAAGGAACACATATGTTTCCACTACTATAATTATAAATTTTTAATAATGACGATAATTAAAATGGTAAAAAATCAATAATAAAAAAATAACAATAATAATTATAAAAGAATATGATAAGATGGAAGCGATAAGGATAATATAATGATATTATAATAAAAAGACCATTACAAATATTACGAAAGTAAATTATCTTTGTTTAAAAACTGATTATAAACATATTTTAAAATAGGTTAAAAATATTAGCTAGTTGAGACCCAAATTAAATTGATATGTAAGAATATAATATTTTGAAAAATAGTTGACAAAAAATACATTCATTTTTATAACAAAATATGCGAAAGAATGCAATATTCTGTTAAAATACATAATAATTCAATTCAACGATATTATGTAATAATTAAACTTATAACTACATATATCACTGAATTAAAAATTCTGAGGACAACGTTGAAAGAAAATACTGTAATCTCGAAGATATTTTATTTACTTTGGTAATCCATCCCTTTCTACAAGGAAAGAATTAGTTTTCAGCTGTCACCAATAAAATAACTCATTACACTGAAAAAAATTAATGGCATCGAATATAAACAGCGGTCTTAAGATTAATGGGCATAAAAATGTATGAATAAAACAAAATTCAAAAAATAAAAAGAATTTTATATTTTATATGAAAGAAAACATATTAGATCGATTATTTATTTAACCAATTTAATGTTTCAATTTTAAAATTAATATAATATAACATATACATATTAAAATAAGTTTCCTTTAATCAATTTAAAATACTTTTTAACTTTTTAATAATTACAAAATCATCACTATATTTTTTAATTAAATCGATTTCAAATTAATTAATATTATATCAACTCCTAATATCACCAAATACAATTTTAATCATATGCATCAATCAAAGTCATCGAAATAGAATCACCGACATATTAATAATATTAAATGAATAACGGTTATACAATTATTTTAATTGCAGTATCATTTTCTAATATAAAAATACAAGCATATATTAATCACATGAATTCCTTACCTTTTATAAAGAAATGAAAAAATTAAACTAAATTTTGACGTTGTATTAGTCTCAACAAAATTTCAGCAACGCATTGTAATGAAGTTTAGTTAATGACACCGTGTTTCTTAACATATATATAAGAGTTTGGGTTTTACTGGAGTAAACTGAAAAATAGATAGATGGAGAGTAGCGTGTAGGGAACAGAAAAAGAGGAAAGAGAAATACAACCAACACAACTAATGATTAGACATAGTTTTTCTGCAACCTATCAGACACATTACTTTCATATTTCCTTCTGTAAAACTAAAATAACATTTCTAATATCCACCAAATCACCTCTTCTGTAACAGGTATCAATCTCTCCTCCCTTCTTCACTTACTTTTCTTCTTATATTCATTTATGTTTTAATTATCTTCACTGTTGTTGTTGTTCTTGTATGATGCATGATGATGTTTTTGGAAGAATATAAAGATAAATTGATGTTTGACGTTGTGTTTGTGTGCATATTTAGTTGAGGGGTTGGATCAATGGATGATGGTGGAGGTTCAAAATTGAGTGGGATTAGGCAGATTGTGAGATTGAAGGAAATGTTTCAGAAGTGGCAAACTGTGACTCTGGGCTCAAAAGATTCAAACCCTGGGGGCATTCCACCAATCATAAACAAAAGACTAACAAATCTTTTGTACTGTGACTCTGATGAGGATAGCTGTTACAGTCCTCAACCACCGCATGATGTTCCCAAAGGTTACTTAGCTGTCTATGTTGGGCCTGAGCTTCGGAGGTTTATCATCCCAACAACCTACCTTAGCCACTCTTTGTTCAAGGTTTTGTTGGAAAAAGCTGCAGAGGAGTTTGGCTTTGATCAGAGTGGTGGACTCACCATTCCATGTGAAATTGAAACCTTCAAATACCTCTTGAACTGCATGGAGAACCACGATGACACCTCCGTCGGTCAGTTATAATATTGCATTCTCTCTTTCAAATCAATTTCATCTTGTGTTTTGTGTTCATCAATCATGTACCATCTTAATGGATCCAATTTATTCTTCTTTTGTTTTCACCTTTATCTCACACAGCAACAACAGAACAAGTAATTCAAAGGCATTCTGTCTATTTCACGTTTTGCTAAAAGTGTAAAACATGGTGTGCAATGTGGTATCAGTAACCCTTTCCTTTTTAACTAACTTTCAGACTCTTGGTGGAATTGCAGCTGGAAACGCAGCAACTGTGGAAGAATAAATACTTGCTCTCATCTACATAGAAGGAAAACCATGGTTCTAGTTTCTACACTTTCTTCCATTTTGGTTTTGATTTCTTGCATGAAGAATGATATAACTCCCCAACAAAAAAGATTTGTGATGGGTCATTTGTTTGTACAACAGCTGTTAAAAATCTATGTACTTTTCATCCAATGTTCCCCCAATACATGTACTTTCCCAACATATTCAAACAGAACATTTTTGACATTTAATGAAGAATATATCCATTCAGGGATGCGAAAATGTGTTTCTTTTGATTATGAGTTGTGAGATTCTCAGGCATCATAATTATCTAATACGATATGCTTAAGACTTTTTCTTTCATACACAAATTTTCGTACTGCAGAAGCTGTTTTCTTGTTTAAAAAGAATGTGACGATGGAGCATGTGCTACTGTAACATAATCTTGAATGAAATCCGGGATTTGAGCTGTCCCAGGTTCCACTGAGACCATATGCGTATTTATTATATAGTATGCCATAATTGAGGTGTCTTCGTGTCCCGAAAATAAAACATGAGTTATTCTGTTTTTGTCGTAGCATATGCGCACATGATTGATGGGAGACAGCATGAATGTGATTCCAAACGAGATCTGACATTTTTTCTGTTTAATATTCCTTATTTGCGTGCTTCTATTCATTACGTTCAAGAACTGTCCTTGTTTAACGGCCACCAATGAATGACAAACATACATCGGCCCTCTCTTTTTCTTAGTTTTAATGGGCTTCAAGTTTTCCATGCTAATGAAATCGAGGTGGGCCTATCCCGGTCCGCTACTCATGGCCCAAAAGTAAAAGTAGATTTTAATAAAATTTTCGTATGTGTATAGAACAAGTATGTATTTATGACTATAACAACATAGCAAATATAAATTATTTAAGTAAATTAAAATATTTAATTATGTTATATTGTTTTTATTCTCAAATAACAGTTTCTTGGATAAATAATTCAAAAAAAAAAAGAAGTAAACACCAGTTTAGAATACTATAGTGAATCTGACTTGTAAAATTTAGAGTGATAAGAAAGTTAGCCACCGGAGTTAAATACTTCTGAGAGATCTTGATACATTCAACTGACTCAAGCTACCATACTCGCAATACTTTTATGTTCACTGATGAATTATGATTTGAGTATTATAATTCAATATGATTATAATTATTACCCTTCATTAACAATAGTTACATAGTGTTTCTTCACGTAGTTATTTAACTTGATAAAGATATAGGAGTTCAATTTCTAAGTATTGTTGGTGTAATAAATTTTATATTATTTATTAATAACGAAACTATTATTTATACCATTTATAAGATTATTACTATAAAATTCTGTAAATTTTTAATATATTACATATTATAGTTATATATGGATATAAAATTCTTCCACACTCCCTGCATGTACTGTTCATTCAAAAATTTTCTAATATAATAAAGTATCATAGGCCAAAGTGGTCAAAACTTTTGAAAATTTAAATTCGTGAAAATTTAGTAAACTCGATTAATAAACTTTTTTACTTTTAAAAAAAAAATATAAATAATATATTAATTCAAATATTACAATAAAAATTTAAGAAAACATAGTTAAAGTAAATAAGTCAAATACATATAAAGTTCAATTCAAATAAATGTTCTAAATATCTAACTACTACATAAGCAATTTTAGTTTTAATTTTTAATAAATAATTTTTGATAAATAAGATACATTTAGACTACAATTAATTAAATTTGATTTATTTCTAGACATACTTTGAATTATTTCTAATTTCAGTTTCCAAATACAATATTCCAAAACATATTATATCATTATTAAATAATTAAAAATAATCTCTAATTCTTAATTAAAAATCCTAAAAGCAACCCTAAATCCCTTCCTGCAGCCCAAAAAAAACCAAAATCCCCTTAATATCTTCCTCCAAAAAACGATGCAGAGGTGACGAACAAAAAAACTCACCTTTTCTGAAACAGAGAAGAGGACCTGCGATGAGAAGAATGAAATAGAGACAATAAGCTCAGAGATACGAACAATAAGTGAACGACTATGTAATGAGAAAACACGACACAATGAGCAAAAGGTAGCGCCACGTGCGGTGAGCGAATGGTAGTGCCATGAGCGGTGGCAGCACGAGTAGTGAGGGACGCAGTGAGGAAACAATCGTGCAGCGAGAAGCCAATCTATTCGCGGCAAGTTTTCCTTTTTCAGTTTCGTGCACTAAACAAGTATGGTTGTTCTCGTTTAGATTTAAAAAATTTCTTATCTGAAGTCGCAAACTCGGTTGGAAACTCTAGAGTTTGGCCGATCCTACCGAGTATGTTTTCGATTTTACCGAATTTATACTAAAAAAGAGAGTTTACTCCAAATTAACTCGAAAGCAAGATGTAAAAACGTAATGAGTTACCTCGAGAATTTGATGTAGATAATTATGAAATAATTTTACTCCGTGAACAAAAAAAATATTATGTTTGAATTCCTTTTCATTTTCCGTGTAAGAAGATCACCGATTCACAAATCACGTGTTTGCGTTTGACATAAGATTTATGTCTTTTTAAGTTAAATCGTATTCAATTTTTTTTAAAATAAATTATGATTATATATATATATATATATATATATATATATATATATATATATATGCGCATTTATTTAATCATAACTAAGTTGGCATGTGACAGAAAAAGGGAGGATGGATTTCTTCCTACTTTGAATTGTATTGTTGATTTCTTAGACTAAGTTAAAGCTTTTTATAATCACATTGAAACAAATAAATTTGTGTTAAGAATTTAAACGTGAATGGAAAGGATAGTATAGTATTGAGTAAAGAGTAAGAATAGCATGATATATATTAATATTCTTTTGATATATCTAACAAAGGATAAAATGGTTTTAAAAGAATAAATTTTTATAATTTTTCAAAAAAAAAAAATAAAATAAAAAAGGATGGTATTAAATGAATATATAAAAATTCTGTGTGTTAAAACATCATTATAGAAATATACGACGAACACAAAAATGTCCATATACATCTATGAAAAAATTAGAATGAATGTTTTGATCTTTTATATAAATTTTTACTCATGACATATTAATGATAAATTTGTGTAGTGTATTCTCGTAAGCAACCGAGTATATATGGTATCAAGTTATAGGTGTTCACATAAATTTACACACGAAGGTTTGTAATTCTGTCTAAAAAAAATTTCATAAGAGTTGTAATCTTGTTGAAAAAAGAATATGTATCAAAGGATTTAGAAGAAGGAACATTCGTTTTAATATGGCTTCAGTAAAGCAAGGGAAACTGATAACTCTGCATATTCACTTTTCTCCTTTTCCTTTCCTAAGACCTACTCTGTCATCAATTAAAAACACAACCTTGCAAGGATTACAGAAAATGAAGATGATAAAAGCACCAAAATACCATTGCAGAAAATGAAGAAAACTTTGATATTGCCTACACAAATTTTTAAATGACCAAAAATAGACAAACTATTGGATAGGTGTCAAAAGAAGATGTTCTTTGAAATTTGTCTGAAATGACCAAATGTATCAATAATTAATTTCATTAATGGTGATTTTCCTTAATGATATAGTTGATAACATGTTTGCTTATTTAGTTTTACACAGTTTTGTAATGGGTTACAGTCTCTGCAAATGTAATTTTGATTGTTTTAGTCTCTAAATTTTTTTGGATGTCCATGACTTAAGAAGATTAAAAAGTATAGCAATACAAAATGAGTAATTTTTAAGTATAATTATTAAAATGTAAACTAAGTGTGAAGACAATAAATAACAAACCTTATTGTTGTCAATTCAATTAGTTAGTGCTATACTTTTTGTTTTCAACTTTTTCTTTTACTGGTTGACGTTGAATAATTTATCAAAAGGTGAAAAAGTTTAAATCACGCTTTGGTTTTTCTAAGATTTGTGAATATTACATTGTTCTCTATATTGTGTTAAGCATACAGTTTAGTTCATTTAAATTAACATCGTTAACATATTTGCTTTTATCTCTTGAGATATGCATAATTTGTAGTGTCATTCCATTTATGTTCCAATATAAAAAAATATTATACATTTCTCTTCTACAATGTAAATAATTACTTCCTGGATAATGATATTTTAACATAACATCACTTTTTTACGCTATTTTGACATTGCACACGTGTCAAAATGTGATTGGACGATTTTAAATTAAAAAAGTTGAGACAGAGGTATGTTTGGAAGAAAAAAACCAAAGTTTATTTTTTAATTTGAAATCGTCCAACCACGTTTTGACACGTGTGCAATGTCAAAATGGTGTCAGAAAATGGTGTTAAAATTTTATTTTCCTTACTTTATTGGTTCCGGCTAATACAAGTTTTACACCCATCTGATTTTTAAATATTTAGTTAATTCCATTAATGAGACCATAGAAAAATATTACAGATACAATAATAAGTTTCGATTAAAATGTAACCTATACACGTTTTATCCGAGAACATAGCAAATATACACACTTTGACCTGAAAACAATAATATGCATAGTTTACCCGAGACATGTAATTAGTATATATTTATTGAAAAAAAATACAATTAACTTTTCATTTATTTTCGTGTACTTTTTTCAATATAAACGGCATTATACACAAAAGTATTATTAAAAAACTTTAAAATGCTTTAAAAAAGAGAGTAATTTAATTAAATAATAAAAAAAAAAACATCATTTTGTCAATAGAGGTTGTATGTGTGTATTTTTTTCAGTACTATGTAAAACCATTTAACTTGTTTCTGTAACTCTTATCCAATTTTTTACACAAATATATGACGAACACAAAAATGTCCATATACATCTGCAGAGGAAGAAAAAAAAAGATTTGGGTAATAAAAGTTTATTAAAAATGAGTTTGCAACTCAAAATTTTTAATAAAACCAAATTCATAATTCATTTTCCATGTCCACATAACTTTTTTTTCAATCCAAATCTGGACCGCTGGCCGAATTTAGATTTCGGATGATGATGCGGGTTCGGTCGGTTTCCCTTTTTTTCTCTCCCATATTTACGACCATGCATATCTCTAACTAGTAAATATGGCTAGTTGTCGATTACTACGATTTAGCACGAGAAGGGTAAGTTTTAGCCGTCTCTATATGTTCCTACTTTGTTCGTTTTTTGCATTAACTTTATGGCCATACTTTAACTTTCATCATATATATAAAAGGAAATTTGTACAGGATCTTATGAATCCTTTCTTACAACAATCAAGTACACCCAACAAGGTTTTCAAAGTTTTACGTAACAGTTTGTTTGTTACACTAGTAGACATGCATAGTCGCACAGCACAATGATGATACAAGCATGTATGAGTGGTTTCTCTCATTACAATTAATGCTCACATGGTCACAGCTTTGGAGGTGGGACAACCCACTTTCCTCCATGAATATAGGCCATGCTCATGAAGGGCTTTGCTTCTTCATACGACAGTATCTTCCGAAATTTTACACGCCCAGAGGAAACAGCTCCTGCTCCCATGCACCTATATTCTCCATAGTAGATTGTCCTATAATAATTTGTCAAATTAAATTAATTTATAAAACATGAAAATTTTAAGTATATTTTTGACATCTGCAAAACGTACTGGTTGGATTTCCTTTGAGGAAGTTGATTGGTGAACCATCCCCGGGCACTGATGAGGGAGCCCATGTAAGTGTAAGCAAATACCACTCTAGGGCTCTTCTTCCAGGCACGTCCGAGGTAAGTGTTCCTGTTACCACTCCCCGTAATGTTGCAGTGAAGGAAACTGAATCCAGTATCTTCTGCAATGCTTTCCCTCCCTTGTGCTGTTATAACACTCAAACCCTTTGCAACCGATTCTATGGTACTTCTCTACAGGCATATCATCATACATGTGAGCTACCCTTTCAACATAATAAATGGAACTAAAGGGGCTATTACACACACACATACAAATACGAACCAAGTAGATGGATTTTCCATTTCCAAAGATGAAATCGTAGGAGCCTTGGATATAGCAGTCCTTGAAAAAATGTCTGCCTTTATCATCACATAAAGTGTCCTGAAAGCTCATGAACTTGCAGTTGTAGAACGCAGCCTTGTCCCCTGATATCCTCATGGCTAGTGCCTGTGCTCCAACACTCTTTTCATCTGGCCTCGGAGACGAGTTCTGCATGTATACGTACCTCTCAACATTTAAACATACGACAATTATAAAATCATTTTTTTCCTTTAATTTATTATCCGCATAACAAAAGGAGAGAGAGAAAAACGCACCACAAAAGCGACATTGACAGCGACGAAGTAGTCGGAGTCGACAGCGACGGTGGCGCTGTCGACTGTCCCATACCTTAACGCGGTGGCGTGGTACGTTATGATGGGCATGGTGTGGGTGTCGCTCTCATTTCTCTCTCCATAAAACGTGACGAAAGGTTTGGACCTATCGACTGTTATCTTCTCGCGGTACTCGCCAATTCCGATCCACACCACCACTCGCCGCTTGTTCCCTGAAGGAATACTGTTGACGGCCTCCGTCACCGTCCTGAAATCCCCCGTGCCGTCCCTACGAACCCTAACGATTCTAACAGCGCTGTTTAAAGAAGAGGGGGGAAGGAAAAGGATGGTTGCTGTCACGAGGTGGAGTGCGAGTGTAACTGCAGCAAAAAATGAAGCGCCACTTTCAACGTGACCCATCATCTTATGCTGCAATGCAACGTAGTCACTTGTGTATGAAGAGAACTCTATATACTGAGAAAAATTAGAGTACGTGGACGTTAATTGGGCTCAATGTTAAGGGCTGTCAACTTTCGAGGCCCATTCTTCAATAATTTTGTTGTAACTTATAAGTACAGAACTAGATGGGAAAAATTGAAATCAATATTAGTATTTCACAAGTTAATAATTTTAAGGTTTAATTAAATTAAAAAATAAATAAATTTTTTAAAAATTCATTAAAAAAAATTATGTTTTCAATTTATTTATTTTTTAACTTTTTTGTTTATCAGATACTAAAATCTTTTCAATTTAAGTATTTTTAGTTTAATATTGATTAGCTGATTATTATATTGTTAAGTCACGTAAAAAAAGGGGAATTGAAATCTCAAATTTATGGTTGACTTAAAATTTAATTAAATTTTTTTTAATTATAAATATACTCACATTTATAATTACATAAATTAATTGGTATGTAATTTTTTTTTTTGAATTTATGTTATATAACATTTCGTAGGCCACCACTTGCAATCCTATGGTGCACAAGCTTAAAATTTTGGACAATGATATTTTAACAACTTTTTTATAACAGGACACGTGTCACCATTTTATTGGTCTGTTTGAATTTATTTTAAAAAAATATTTAAAATGGACCGATCACAAACTGTCACGTATGCGTTGTCAAAGAAAGAATTGTTAAAGAGACTTTTTCCTAAAATTTTTTAGATTATTCTGATGTCAGTTTTTTAGTTCCTTACAAATTTAAAAATAAATAAAATCCATAAGCTCGGGTGAGCATTTCAATATAAGAAATATAATGTTAATAAATAAGTGAAATATCAAGTTAATTCTAGCAAGAAGGTTGAACAGAGTTGAAAAAAAAGTTCAGGTTGGATAGATTTCACAAACTTTTTGTTGATGCTTTGGAAAGAATAAAAAAGTGCACTTTGTAGTAAACTATCAGTTTTATGTTTGAAAGATCTCTCATAAGAATTGTGTTTGTAAGCAATACACAACTATAATAGAAGAATATGGAAAAAAATGTTTTTGTAATAGTTATTTTATTTTTAATAATAATATCTTGATAGTTTTGTGTTATACCACAAAACTATTTAATTCATGTGATGAAATAAAAATACAGTGTAAGAGAAAAGAATAAATATATAAATATTTTATTTTTTAGATATAGATTCAACCCTCACGTATAATCTATTTATTATCGATGAAAAATGTAATTTAAATATTAAATGAGAAGGTTTGTAAAAATATTTTTATATTATTTAGAGTTTTGTTCAAAACAAATTGTACGAGAATGGGTTGTAACTTTGTTCACAATAAAAATTTTACGAAAAGTTTGCAATTTTATCAATAAAATTATATAGGCTTATAGATAAAAAAGTTGTACGAAAATATTTTCAGATTTTTTTAAACAAATTGTATGTTTCATTATAATACTTGCAAAGAGAGCGTCAACCAATATTCCTATCAAAATATAAGTTTTGAGTTAGTTTAAATTGTTTTTATGTATGGACATATTGCGGAAGCAAAGCATGATAAACAAAATGAATAGAAATTTGACTCTCAAATAATAAACAACTCCTTTATTAGTTAATATAAAAAATCAAATAAGTTTTATAGTCCTCGATTAAAAATATTTTTTTAGACAAAACTTGTGACATCCATATTGAATTTAGGAAAACAACAAGTTATTAATACAAATTAACTACAGTTTTATTTACTCACTTGTATTGTAATATCTTAAACTTTAATACTTATTAGGATCAAACACACACTCATTAATTAATGAAAGCAAGCTATAAATGACTTTTTCTAATATTGTCATTGAAACAACAAAAACAATAGAGTAAATCTCTTTATAAGTTGCATACGTTAGATATGTTAAGCAAAACTCACCAAGAACATATGATAAATATAAAAATATACTTTAGTTATAATTACAAGTTTTTTTTAGTAAAATTTCTGGAAAGTTAGTTTTTACATAAAATAAAAAAATAACTATGATTACACATTATATTATACCATACATGCACAAAATTAGTATTCAAACTAATGATCCATATTTCTATATAGAGAGATTCTCCCTGCACCTCACCAAATTCTTCTGCACCTCCAAATTTATTACATTATCCATCTTAATGTTGCACAATTTACAAATTGCCCTTCTGAATGCTGCACAATTTACAAAAATAAAAATAAAGAAAGATTATTTTTCAAAAAGTAAAAGTCAAACCCTACACCCCCAGAACCCATTCCAATTCCTCCACCGCACTTCATCTCTTTCTCTCTGGTTGTTCCCTTTTTCTCTCGCCCTCCTTCCTTCCTACGTCTTGAACCTTTCCCTCTTGCTCTCTCGCTGCAGCTCTCTATGTCTCAGTTGCACTCTACATTAAGCTAAGGTTGGTGCTTTCTTCGTTTATTTTTGTGCTTTTCCATTGGATGGGGATGGGGTATGGTCATTGCGTCATATTTTCTTTAGTGGCAGTAGAATCTACATACTTCAAATACCTGGAGGCAGTCTAGGCGAGACCTGCATTTCCAACTGCATGTTTTGGAGGTGTAGCGACCTGCATTTCCAACTGCGGCAAGCAACCGCAGAATCGCACTCCCAAGTGCGGCACACACAAAACCGCACTTCCAACTACGGCGAGACCAAAACCGCACTTCCAAATGCGGTTAGCGACCTGCATTTCCAACTGCGGCAAGCAACCGCAGAGCTCTCCCAAGTGCGGCACACACTAAACCGCACTTCCAACTGTGGCAAGACCAAAACCGCACTTCCAAATGCGGTTAATGTCTCCAACTTCATCCCTGTCATAAATCTTCGTTCGCAGATCCATCCTCCATCCACAACAATCCCACAAATGCATCTTAATCACACAACATACAACACTAAAACGACCAGAATTATGTGAGAATGAAGGCACACAATGAAGGCACACAGGAGGAGGAGGAGGAGAGGAGGGAGAGGAGAAGAAGCATGACTGGAAGAGAGGGAAAAAGGGGTGTAGGTTTTGATATGAAATGCGGAAGAAAAAAATAGGTTTTTTTAAGGAGTCAAACAAAAATAAAAATAAAGCAATTAAAGGTTTTGCCAAAATTATGCTTCTCTACTCTTCTGACAGGGGCGCTCTTGTATAACTTAAAAAAGTGAGAGGTGCAGGACGAGATACCTAAGGTGCACTTTGTATTATCTAGTTTTACTGTCACCTACAACTTCATATATTCACACTATAATAATGAGAACTGTAAAAGAAAACATAACAACCAACACAAAAAATAAAAAGAAGCTAATGATAACTTTTGAAATTCTAGAATCAAAATTACACCATATACATCTAACTTACAAACATTCAAACTAGACATACATTCAACTCAAGAACAGATATAATAAAAGAAACACACACACTTCTAGATAAATCCAAATTTAGATACTCTAATATAAACAAAACAAAAATTACAACATTGTCATGTTTATCACAATTAAATATCCATAACATACATGTTGATAATTAACTTTATCATTAAATAACAACAATCATAATTATAAGGTGTTGGAAGTCTCACATTGACTAAAGATAAGACAAAATTATAATATATAAGTGAGGTGCAAACTTTACTTTACAAACTGGTTTTGTGGAGTTGAGTTAGACTTAAATTCTACTTCTAATATAAGGTGTTGTTTTGACATTGGTTCTGTGTAATGGATTTACTAGTAGTAACATGAAGAGGAAATAATAACTCATTAGTGTGATATGGGAATGAAGACAATAACAAGTATGAGTATGTGACATGAAGAAAAAAGGAAAGAAAAGTAGGAGCGCAAGAAAAAAAAAATTAGGAAAGGTGTATGTGTGATTTGAAACCAGTGTTGGAGTGAAAGTGAAAAACAAGAGAAAATGACGAATTGATGAATGATGTGTGTCAAAGTGTTGTTATCTTCATAATACTCTTGTTTTCAAAGATTCGTGTCGAAAGGGAATAATCAAGGTACGAGGTGAAAGATTTGAAATAACAGGAGTAGCAATGATTCCATATAAAAGAAACAATAATAGAATTCACTAACTTGCATGGTAAAGGAACATATGAAAGTCATTTGAGTTTACAAACTCAGCAAAGTGTGAATAGACAAAAGTTTGAGTTGTGCAGTGTGAATTTAAGATTTGGCATGCAATCTGATACAACATAACATATGATGTATGGCTGCAGTCTCTGATTTTGGTAAGGATGGCTTTTTAAAGTTACAATTTTTAATAACAAAAAAAAAAATATTTTTTATAATATTTTAACACATCACATATATTATTTTTATACTAGTTTATCATTTATTTATTACTAGGAAAAAAATGACACATTTATTATAAAGAAAACCATATTAATATATCATTGTCCTTTTTTAATAAAACTCCTCTCTTTTTTATAATATATATATATATATATATATATATATATATATATATATATATATATATATATATATATATATATATATATATGTTATTGATTTTTCTATTTGGATATATGCATTCAAATCAAAGAAAAATAAGAAAACTAATACTACAGCTACATTTATTTTAGCCTAACGAAATGTTTTTCAATATTCTTTCAGAATTAAATTTTTATGAAATTATATATTTTTGTTTAATATCACTTTTCAAGTTAATAATGAAAATGAAAAACATAGCTTGAGGGGAAAAAAACAAATATTGGAGTTTTATATTAATTAAAAATATGATTAATTTATAATATATGTGTGAACCCATCTTTATCTTATAAATAAATATATATATATATATATATATATATATATATATATATATATTATTGTAACGACAACTTAATATTAGAAAAACATTGAAACATTATTTTAAAAAAATATTTTGACTAAGTGAATTAAAATAATTACATTACATATTTGGGAATTAAAATAAGTACATCTAATAATTTTATAAAAGTAGTTAGATATAAAAGTTAAAGAAAATAGTTTGTTAACAAAAGAGAGGAGTGATTTGCAATGAAATTAATAAATATATTATGAAAAGTGAAAGAGGAGTTAAGAATAAATAAGGAGTTGTTGGTTTGTTGAAAGGACATTGCAGAGACCCCCCTGAAAGAAAAGAAAAATCTAACAGGATCTAATTTGAGAAGGATGTAGGCACTAAATTACAAAAGACGTTCAAAGCAGAAGACAATTGCATGTGCAGGATTGGATTGAAGTACATTTTCACCATCCAAAAACAAGATGTATTTCTTAATTATCTTGTGAGAGTTATGATATGTAGGAATTGAAGTGGAAATATATGGCAAGATTAAAGGATAAAGCTCACAAAAAGAAGAAGAAAACAGCCAAGAGAGCATGTGAAATTATGGCACGGGACCATACTCACGTCAATGTTTTTGATCAGAATATTGCCGACATCACCTGTAATATATTTCTATACATTATGTTTTTATCAATACCTTATTAGAAAATATAACTCATATATAAACAATTTTTTCATATCGATGTCATAAATGTTGTAAGGGGATTTATCAAAAGCATTTGAAATTATGTCATGCTTACTGTATGCTGACCAAGTGGAAGTAAAAAAACTTATGCAAAAATTTCTACCTATTTGATTGAAAGTGAAAATTTAATTAACAACTGTTTCTAAGTATATTCTTTTTTTAGTTCAAAATTATTAAAACACATATATGGTGTGAGTCTCACGTTTAATGAACCTTATCTACAATTTTATAATTTTCGACATATTTTAGTTAATAACTGGTATTTGATTTTTATAATTAATAAGATAAAGATGTTATTATAATCTTTTTTTAGTTTAATGGTTCTGACATGTTTTACATAATTAGTCCATCAACCTCGAGTCATCATATTGTGACTTTTAAGTAATTTTTGTAAAATTAAAAAAAATTATATAAAAGTGTAAACAAAATCAATTTCCTACATATTCACGTGCGACGTTCAAGTCAAGTTTGAAAGTTGAACAATGCCAGTGAACAGTTTTTTCGTTTTGAAAAGAAAAAAGCCAAATTTATTAAACCAACCTACAGTACTTGCAAGTCATGAATACATTCCATAAATGAGAGTTTGATTTTCCCAACACCAAACAAAAATGAGTCTTAATTTGATCAAAATTCAACACTTCAATTTCTGACACCCAACAATTTTTTTTTTCTTCTTTTTTCTTTTCCATTTTGGACATTGAATAACGTTCGAACTTCAAAAAAGTCTCTTAAAATCCTCCTTAAAACTCACACCAATTCCATCTATCTCGGAACCTGGTCCAATCTAACTTTCCGTAATACATGAAAAATCTAATCTTTAAGCACGTTTAGTACTACTTACCCACCACACAATTATACATTTATAAAGAAAGTGGCACTCCATAAATAGGTACATTAGATGTGTCAAATGAACTCAACCTTTAACTCCAAGGCCATCCATACAAAACATTCATTTCAATGTTGTATAGTCTGACCAACGGTTTAGATTCTCGGTATAACCAAACTTTCCCATGATGTTTGTCTGGTCCATATATATGGTCAGTCTAGGACACAAATCATGATTATAAAGTCTCTCTGGGGGGTCGCACATAACTCTATTTTCAAACGCCAAATTGCAAAAAGACATTACGATACAACATTATTACATATACTATTCTGTTGGCATCAAGTTGAGTGATTAATTAATATTCCTTTTCATTGCAACATTTCATTTTTCAATCGACGCAATGATAGTTTGGGTTCACAAACCCCTATGCATGAGATTGGCAAAGGCTCCTTTTAATAGCGAAAGCAATAATTAGGCAAGTATTGGACAAGATCCAACGCGATCAAACCGAAAATCCCACTCCCTAATAACGAGTCAAGATCAGCCACCAAATCTTTTGAGTCCAATTATTGGAAAAGGAGAAACCAATATACATGCATGATGAAGGAATCTAATTAATTTCGTCGATCAAAATAATAATTAGGTTTAATAATGAACTATATCTTCAATTGACGGATCTAAGACCCTAAGTTATTACCAGATGTTTATGAGTGATGCGAGAAGACAGTTAATATGAGTGGTGCGAAAGGAGGAAAAGGGCCCTCCACGAGGATGAGGGGAGAGGGGGTGTGAAAAGACGAGAGTAGGGTGGTGGTGATGACAAAAAGTAAAACAGAGGGTGAGTGAATAGAGTGAGTGGTATATAGTGATTGGTAGGGAGCATCTCCACCAAAACCCGTAAAACGCGCCTCCTCACTCACCATTTTCGTCGTTTTCACTTCTCACAGGTCTCCATCTCATCCCTACCACCAACCTACTATTATTGTCTTCTCATTTCTACTGCCAAAAACAAACTATTATTTTTTATTTTACATACTTTTTTTTTTTCATCATATATACTTTCTCTTATCCACAACTTTATATTCTTTTCATTTAATGTTGGATCTACATTCTCTGAAATTATGAACTTCTGGTTTCAAACAACTTTTCGGAACAGTTGTTCTCATTAAAGAAAACAAATATTTTGACGATTGAGTTGTGGCTGTGGTGTATATATGCACGAGGTAAGCCACAAAACAAAAAGATCGGTTATCCATCTATCTATCTGGTACTGTAATTTGCTTTTACACTATCAAACATATGTAGCATATGTTATGGAATATGTTGCGACCTAAAATACAGGATAAGGATCCAGCTCAGTTGCCAAAAGCAGTGAAATGTCCCAGAAATCACAATAAACTTTGCGGGCAATGTGGAAGGAAACCTCATTTCTAAATTATAGTATGCTGTCCAAATGCCACCTATGCATTGGGTAGAGGTTTGGTTGGAATAAGGCATATGTAACTAACAACATTGTTCAGTTTACATTACGAAGTTGGCAGTGGTGTGAACAATATGGAGAATTGGTGATCATCAATTCATACGATGTTTACAACCTTTTTTCAATGCTAAGTGTGTCAAGGATATATCAAAATAGGCCAAGAACAATTAATGTCTTTCTTTATATAGATATTTATATAATAGGTTTGGTAGAAAGAAAACTAATTTCTTTATAGGCGTGTGACATTAACCTCCATTCATTAAGTGCATGGTTATTGATGTTCTCTTTCATATATATATATCTATGTTTTTTATTAGGTAATTAGTATTTTGATTTTGAATTTCTAAATGAGTTTTAAAAATAAGTAAGTAGCATAGTTTCTTGGGTCAGTTTTGTTTATAAGAAGAATGCATGGATTGGATATATTGTTTGAGAAAGATGGTAGATAACAGGAGACAAAATTGGACAACTGGTGACAGCAATACTTTCGCATGATTTGCGTGAAATGGTTTGTTTGTTATTTGTAATAGATGAATTAACCAATGGAATTCAAACACTTGGGTTTCATCCCTTGTGCCTAACACTTTGGTAATGTTCTTTTTAGCTTTAACTTTTAGTGGTTCCTTCCAATCATCATTGTCGGTCAAAACACGAGTGGTTTTGTCAACATTGTGAGTTGTTCATCATGGATATATATATATATATAATGAGATTCAACTTCCATTCCTCAAATCTTTACCTCTTTCATTCTACACTATATTACCTTTTTACTATCGAAAATTCTGAACATAGAAATAAGAAAGTAGAACATTATATAAAAATAAAAGATTCATTAATCTTTTGCTTTAACGTTTTGGATAAAAATATCGTATCAATTCTTTATATGGTTCGACTCAAATGTCAATAGTGTTTGTATGTCTCTATAAATTTCCTCTTTGATAGAATCACAAATATGATTAATCTTTTTTATTTATCCCAATAAAAAGTATTTTAAATCACCACGTTTTACTGAGTTATTAACTTAATTAAACTTATAAATGATATGATAATACGTACATCAAGTCTAGGTTTAAATTTCTCTTATATTAAACAATAATTCAAATTAAACGAGTCAATTTTAATTATACAATATTCTACTTTTTATAATAAAAGTTACTAAATGATAAATTATACCGCACTTATAAGTGCGTTGAAATTTCTTATTTTTGAGAACTGTTTATTCTTAATTTCTATTTAATGGACTGTTTTTAATTTTGAGGTAAAAATAATAAAATAATAACTTTAAGATTAAGAAGTATTTTTTGAAAAAGTAACTGAGAAAATGGTAGCATCATCCAATAACCTAATAATGAATTATTTTTATTCAGAAAAACATTTATTACTCGGTGAATATAAAACATTTATTATTGTTTTTAGATATTTACGATTATTTAATTTTGACTAATTTAAGGTTATATAATAACTTCAATATATTTTCAACTTAAAGCCCCTAACAATTTAAGAAGTGATCACTATCACTTCTGCAACTATTTTACAATACCTTAATTTATTTTTTGTGAATTTCATTTATGTACGTCTGCTTTAAAAATATTTTTCTAATTTTTATTTCAACGTAGCAAGGATTATATATGTAAGAATCAAAATTTTAATAATGTTTCATTTGATTGTTTGATAAAAACAATTCTAAGATGGGAAAAATATTTTTTACTTTTAATTTAAAATCATATTTTTTATATCATATAAGAAATTCTAATTAAGAGATTTTATAAATTTTATCCTCATCTAGAACTTAGAGATACCTAAGGTATGATGACCTTCATCTAATAGCAATAATCATATTCAAAAGAATTGTATTATTTATTATATTAGACTAGAATGGTGAAAAAAAAAATATTTAAAGTATTACAAACTTTACAAAGAAACTAATCAGTGTATGAATTAAAACTTTTTGAATGTAATTCACTTATCTTAGAGTAAATATATGGAATTTGTTTTATTCTGACTGTTCTACTCAAAATACCATAATTTTCAATTCTAGTAAATAAAATATAATTGCGCGATAATAATATATATTTTAAAATCAAATGTATTTGAAAAAAAAAAATTATAACTTAACTTAACCCTTTTAGTAAGTCTTTTAAACCTAAGTATACTGGACAGGTGCCATAAAATTGTAGTAATTAGGGACCCTCTAATTTTTTTCTCACTACTACTTACCCATAGACTTTGACATGTAATTCATTATAATTTAACCGAAAAACAGCTGGAATTCGATTTCCTGTAATCAATTTCTTTTGTTTTTTTTTTTCTCAGAGAAAGAATAGGAAATGAAAATATAAATAAAAAATAAGTTGATTAATGAAAATTGTGGCAAAAATATGTCAGGATTAAATATATTTTCATTTTATAAATTTTAATGCAAAATTAAAATTTATTCATATATTAAATTTTTATAGAATTGAATTCCCGAATTTTAAAAATAACAAATATAATTATTTTAATTTAATTGTATTAAATTTTAACATATTAAACAATATTTTATACTAACATTTAAATTGTCTATTATAATATAGCTCAAATGTTTGTCAAACATAAAACAAATTAATAGTTAACTATATTAATTTTGTAAGTTTGAGAATCAAAATGTATTAAAATTTTGGATAAAAATGAATTCTAATTTTACATTCAAGTTTATGGAGTAAAAATATATTTAATTCAATATTTTATGAGTGTGACATTTTTTTTTTGTAAAATTAAATCTAGGAGTTGTATGATAATTAAGTAATAATAATATATTGAATAATAATTTTAGTGTAAAAATTTTAAAAAACTAAAATTAGGAAATACGAGATTGTAGGTGAGATTAATTGAAACAAAATTAAAATTGTATTTTAAATTAAAGTTAAAAAATATAAGAAAAGTTTTGTTGTTATAAATTTGTATTTTAAAATAAGTTAGTAGTAGATATTTGGTAAAAAAGGAATGAAAAATAAGATGATTTAAGGAAAATTATATGAAAAGAATTAAGAAATTCTGTTATTTATTAATATTAATTTAATTAAAAGTAAGTAAGTAGTACAACTTATTTTGCGAATATATATTTATTTAGTAAAATTAATTTATTAAAAGTTGAAGATTATTGTTGTTTAGTGTAAATTTAAAATTGATAAATCTATTTTATTTATTATTAGTAATTTATTTAACTTTAAAAGATAAAAAAATATTTAATCTATTATTTTTTTATTACCTTAATTTTTTCTAATAAACTTATTTGTTTATTATTCTTTTCATTCTTTTTTTTTTAAATCAAAAGATAAAAAATAAAAATAAAAACTAGCATATAAAATTCGATTATCGGAAAACCAAATACCGATTATTTTCCAGCAAAATACTCATGAATTGCATGTCAGAATTCGTGTCCTATAAGATTTGTGAGTATTAACTGTATATGTATAACGTGAAATGATTGTAAGAACATGCTCAAGGGTTATGTATGCATTATTTATTTTATTTACCTTAAATCTTATCTTTCATTTTTAAAAGGATTAACGTACAATTTAGTTCTTTAACTTTAGAAAACTCTGGTTTTATTTAGTTTTATCAAAAAATTTTAACTTTATTTGTTGTTTTAAGTACGTTTCATTATATCATTTGGATTGTTTATCCTGTTTGACACATTTTTGCTTCAATGTTAACTGAGAAACGCGTTTGAAACAACAACTAAAGTAAAAAAAAAAAAAAAAAAAAAAAATTGGTAAAAAAGACTAAAACCAGAGTTTTCTAAATGTACCTTAGTTTGAAAATGGATTAAAACCAAAATCGCCCCAAAATATAGAGACTAAAAACATATTTAATCCTTTTTAAAAATAAACAACTCTTTATTTTTATGAATTATTAATATATAAAAAAATATATTTGGTCCAATCAATATTTTTATTTACAGTTATAATAATAATATAAATAATAAATTCAATTTTATTTTAATATAATTTTTACTATTTATATTTAAATTTATATTATTTTTATTAACCTCAAAAATAAAATGATAATCTTTTAATTTTACTCATTAAAATATTTATATTAATCTATTATATTCATCATAACATACACAAATTTTCATCTCAAAACTATTCAAATAACGTCATCTTTTTTTTAATCGAAACAATATCTTAATCTTTTCATTATCTCTTCAAATCTATCAGTTATTTTTTCCCACAAAATATCCTATCTAATCCAAACACACTCTAAATAGTGTGTTTTAATCCAAACAATACCTTTGAAGACAACTATTCATTTTATTGCAGTATATATATACACTCATATAAAAACTATCATTTTTATGTAATATAATTAAGTATGGTGATATATTTTGTTTTAAATTTAAAAAGATAGAGAAATGTGACTTGGATAAACACCTAAGAATTTGTATAGGCGAGTTAAATTATTTTTTTGCTGCTTAACTTTAACTAATGGGTCATATCATAATCTCTAAAAGGAGATATGCTCGTGGGGAACTTTTAGATGATCATTGTATGCAATTTCTACCCAAACACACTATTTGTCATCTTAATCTTTAATTTACAAATACAAAAACTCAGATTTAGAAGATTAATTTTCCTCAAACACCATACCAATATTGTAAAACGGGCTTTATGGGGGTGGCAACATCTTAATTACGAACACTAATGCGTGAGCAACTATAAATAAAGGTTTAAACCTTTTTTTGGTCCCTAAGTTATTATAAGCGGATGTTCAGTTTAGTCTCCGTTTTTTAAAAATGTAAATCTTTGGTCCCTAAATTATAAAAAATGTATCAAATGAGTTCATAAAAAATGTATCAAATGAGTTCTTTTTTTACTTGAAATACTGTTTTTGATTGTTTTTTAACAACCGTTACATCTTTAGATTGTTCTGATTTGTTTTTTAATAATAACAACACTTTATATTGCTCTTTGTACTTTAACCATGAACATCAAAAAAGGACTCATTTGATATATTTTTTATAACTTATGAACCAAAGATTTACATTTTAAAAAACAGAGACTAAACTCAACATCCGCTCATAACTTAGGGACCAAAAAGAGGTTTAAACCATAAATAAACGAGCAAATTTTCACTTAATGTCCAATTTAAAATCATGAATCAGGATAAACAAGAAACTATGTTTTCTTTTTCCGTTTTTTGGTTCACTAACAGGGAGCGTAGGAGAGCGTAATGTAATGAGAAAAACAAAGGCATCTCTAACAACCCAATCATTTATATGCAAAAGTATGCGTATCTCTGCCATAAAGTGCTATATATATATCTCTTCCTTACAACCCTAAATTTAACAACATTTTTCAGACCCTCTTTATTTATATATATATATTAAGCCTTTCAATTCTGCTGTCTCAGAATATCATCAACTTTTTTTCTGCAACTACCTCTGCTTCCAGATTTCCTATATTTTATGTATATAACATTTTTTGGAATTATTGGCTTAGATGCATCTCCATCTTCTCTACCCCATCTAACAACCAAGATACAGAAATTTATTTCCTTGACCAACCCATGAATGTTTTGGTGTAGTGCCTTATAATTAATGCAAATTTCAGATTTTTCAGCAGGAGGGGACGTAGCTTCTTCAATTTCAAATAGAAATCATGACGCAAGGCCAAAGTCACTCATGTCTGGTTGGGTAACATTTTAATTAATTGGGGGGTCCTACCCCACAGGCAGTATATATATATGTAGTAATTCTTTAACCAGGAAGATTCATTTTTTAATAAGGAAACTATTACTTTGTTACCAACAGCAACTGGGTTGTGAAAAGACATACAACTTTTAATTGTGGGGTTTTACTGTTTTTTGACAGATTATTTTTGTTATTTGAATGGAAAAAAGTATAGAAAATGAAGGTATGAATATCCTATATCATAAATACCTGTTGGAACTGTTTGTACTTTGTGCACAACGCATGTTACCTTGTCCCAGTTAAACTGTAGATGATGTAACTAGTGAATGATCTGGGTTTTCTGCAGTTGAATTTTCAACTGCAAAGATGATAGATATATATGAATATTGATCCTGTTGGAGTGATGAATATATGAAGGAAAGTAAAGTGTTGGAACATAGATGAGGGGCCAATGGATGAAAATGTATGTAGAGTTTGATGGTATCTTGATGAAGTAGGAGAGTAGTCACCATGTCAGCTTCCATTTTCTTTAATTAGCAAAATAAGTCTCTCTCGACCAATTTGTAAGCAGTTCCAATAATGCTCTTTTGTTATAACCAAACACCCACTTCGGGAATCTGATGAAGAGCTTCCAAAATTGAAGCTTTCAATGCGACACATGATGATTCGTCGACAAAAAAAGTTTCGGTGTCGTCCCAGTCACATTCTACTCTGACAGCACCACTCACACAACATAACATAACATTTATCTAACAAAAAAACAACCTCATCCAAGGTAAAACAACACACATTTTCCCTTCAAGAACAAATGAACAATTAATTAACCACTTCACTTACACTTACACTTACACTTACACTGCGTACAATTTCCCTTTCATCATCATCAACTCAACCAAACCACTACAACCAACTCAACATCCATCCCCACCATATCTCGCAAAAATCTAAATCATATCATAAAACCAATATTTACTAATTGATCCACCTTACTTAAATTATTGACAACATTTATGGATGAATGTTAGTTATTATTACAACTAATCAAATTACAGTCACAAATACACGACGCAAGTATTATATGTGTAAATATAAAACATAACATTATACGTTCCTTCTTTCTTTTCGATTTTTTTAATGTAGCATTAGCGTTTGGCTTAGCAGGCATAGAAGTCGACCAGTTCGTTCAGAGACTCGGGTTGTGGGTCCGCGTTTTCGAGCATCCACAGCAAGTGTTCGAAGAGGACAACCTCGCATGCGACATTGATGGTGTCGTCTTGCTGGTCGGAGTCGTCGCGGGACCTCTCCACCAGTTCCCGGAAGACGGGGTTGTCGAGGACGCCGGAGGATACCCGGTAGAGGCGGCGGGATTTGCCGACGTAGACGGCGTGGAGGTCCGATCTGGAGGAGGACTCGTCGTCGGCGACGGCGCTGGTGCTGTGGCGGCTCTGCTTGCCGTTGCCGAATGAGTTCCATTTCTTCAGCACAGATTTCAGCCTCATTAGTTTTCCACCTTTAGCCATTACATCAAATGGTGAAAATTGAAATTGAAGAAGAAGAAGACGAAGAAAGAATGAGAGAGAGAATGAGAGAGAATGAGAGAGAGTGCATGTGGGAAAAGGAAGGAAGGACGAAGGCGCGAATATAAAGGGGGTGGGGAGGGGTAAAATGGTCAGAAAATGGAATAGAAGTGGGGCCACTCGTGTGGGACCCACTTTTAATACTGGAGAATTCTCTGTGAGTGTGTAAGATAATGGTCAAAAGCAAAGGCAGAGATGTAGGGGTCTTAATTTTGGTACTGAACTCCACGTTGGCTTCATTTTCGTGTACTTCTCTTTTTTTCTGTATTTTTGTCATGTGTTCCTATATTCATTTATCTCCATCCATCATTTTAAGTTTGGATAATAATTACTTTCTTATAAAATTTTAAATTTTTTATGATCAAATACCATGTTTGGATTAATTAAATTCTTTAAAATCAGAAATTTTCAAATTTCATTTAAAAATAATAATTTGAATTTTTTTACATTTTTAAATTAACATCTTGTTATTTGTACTTTTTTTTAGCTCAATTTGTTTTGATTGTGGATATTATTAGTTTTTATTAAGATTGAGATATTGTTAGGATTATTTCTTTTCAAATGATGTGGATTATTGATGTACACAACTATTATTTTTTTGCTTTATATATTAATTATAGATTTTTATAACCAATGTTGAAAGACTATTTTCTTGCATATGAGAATGATTTTATTTTTTTTTCAATCGATATCTAACTCAATATCAGTAGTGGTCTTTTCATCACCAATGAAATATTATAATTTTGCTAATAGTTTGTTAGGCTTTTCTGTGTAATGTTGAATGGAAAACTTTATGCCAACATTAATTATGATTGTCTTTTTACCAATATCAACTAAGTGGTAAAATATGTCAATGGCATTCATAAAAAAAAAAAAAAAAAAGTTGACAAAAGACTTCAATCATCAACATCATAAAAATAGCTGTGTCATTGTCAGTCTAAATAAATGTGTTTGACATAAACTAAAAATATATAACATAAAAAGTTTTTAATATCAACTACAGAAGATGATTAATTTTGATATTTGAAATTTTTCAACAATGATTTTATATTTAAATAATTTTTTTGTATTTATTAATAATTAAAATACTTTATCTAAAACAGAAAATTAAAATTTATTAAATTTGAATTATCTTATTTAAATAAAATCTTTAAAAATAAAAATAATTTAAAATTAGATTAGTTCAAACCTAATGTTTTAAAACTTATAAAATTCATTATCCAAATACATTAATTTACCACCTCAAAATGCTTTTTTTAACATTTTCTAACATAAATTACATTAACCTTTTTTAATTAAAAAAATTCTTATATTTAAAAGAAAAATCGCTATTAAAAGAAAGGTTAGAGATACTCCATGACTTATTTAAAATATCAAACATATCACTATGAACTTAAATTAATAAATGTTTATTCTTTTATCAAATTATACTGGCATTAATGAAAAAAAAAAGTATACAACAAAGAAAAAAGACAAATTTTCAAGAGAAAATAAAAAGATTTATTCAGTTTAAAAGTTAAATTAGTAAGAATTTAAGGACGAACCTAAGTTTTGTATTAAATAGAAGTAAAAAAAAAAATCTTTAAAAAATAATATATATATATCCATTTTTTTGTCCGTAACTCCTCAAAATTTCCGCCTTTATTAGTTTTTTAATACTAAATATATAAACATTAAATTATATTTTAATTCTCAAGAATTATATTTCAAGTTTTTGTCTTTCCTCTAAATTATTTCAATTTGATGTGTGGTTAGATGGGAAAACGTAAATAATTACCATATAATCTGGTTAATAATAAGATCAGATAAATTAATAAGGTAGTGAGAAATTAATTAAACCTGAAAAATTTGACAGGAGTATTTTTAAAATTATTTCTGATATGAATTAATTTACTGAAAATGTCTTAATTACAATACATTAAATATTTAAAATTTCATTTATGGTATAAGAAAAGATGAGTAGTATAGGAAAGTAATGTAGTAATTTAAAGAAGGTTTAATTTGTGAATAAATTGAATGGTATTAAATAAAGTGAAAAATAATTAGAGGAATGAAACCTAGTATATAGAAAAGAGTCAGAGACAGATAGACATGTTCCAGTGTCTCCATCTCCATATGGCCCACAACTAACTTGTCAGTAATTTTCACAATTACCAAAACGAAACTATTTTCTTCAAATGAGCCATACATAAATATTAATTATAACAAACAAAAATAATAAATTAATTAATTATTACTCTTAAAATCATAAAGGAATTTTTCTTATATTTTTTTATTGTTAATTTGCATGTGATCATCCTAATTATTTTTTTCAACTTTACAGTTATATTCTTATAGTATTGATCACATCTAGTTACGCTTAAACATCGTGTTGAATTGAAGTTTGGGTATATAAGGAATATTGTCTGTGAAAATTGATATAGACTTGTTTTCATTCAATGATTATAACTTAAACCATCCCATTCAACTTGATTTAGTTTAATTAAGCTAACTTTATGGAATTATTTTAGAATGCAAAGAGAAATAAGCGAGAGATACAGTTTTTTTTAACCGGTGTAGTCAATTTTTATTTTACTTTTTTTTTAATTATGGAAATGGAAATAGATAAATTATACTTAAAAGTAACTCCCTAAAAAAGTTGAAAGTATTAATTCAATTTTTAATTTATAAAATTAAATTAAATTAAAACAATACCACTTTAATTTTATTATTATTAATGCATTTTAAACCAAATAGTATAAAAACCACAACTTATGAAATCAAAATTCTTCATATCCCTTCACTTCAATTTCATTATAAATAGGTTTAAATACTTTTTTTTTACAATTTTTTTGTCGACTTTGTTTAATATAATATTTTTTTTATGTTTAATGTTACTTTTATCTTGATAAATTATATTTAATTTTGTTGTTTTTATGATGTCATCCAAATGGTTAAAGAAAGATGAATTGTACGTGACATGTGTGGTTTTTTATTTTTATTTTTTTTATTTTTTTATTAAATTTTTCTTGAGTTTATTAAAAAAGTTGCCACGAGTCATGTCAATATTGTATCATGTGACAATGTCAGTGTCACGTGTTAAGTTAGTATCACATCTTAAGTCAATGTTACATCTTAAGTCAGTCTCACATGTCAAATCAGTGTCAATATCACGCGTTAACATTTTATATTCAATTTCGTCTCAATTTTTGTTAATTTTTTTTAATTAAATCCCAATTTTTTTTTTCTTTCTAAATTGAAACCAGATTTAATTTTTACTAAAATTCACATTTTTATTAAATTTTTTTCATTATTTTAAACCAACCCTAAATATATTATTGGAATATAATTATTATATTTATGTTTGATTTTTTCTACATGTAAAAAAAAGGGTTATAATTGGTTTAAAAATAGTGGAGAACTTTTCTTCTAATTTTTAAAATTATAAAGAATTTTATTTCTAATTATAAAAATAAATTATAAATTTTCATCTAATTTTATATAAATTATATTTTTCCTTCTAATTTTAAAAATAATAAAGAAATTCCCTTTTAATTTTAAAAATAATGAAGAATTTTTTTTCTAATTTTTTAAAAATAATGAAGAATTTTTTTCCTAGTCTTTTAAAAATAATGAATAACTTTCCTTTTATAATTTAAAATTATAACTGAATTGAACAAAATTAACAAAATTTGAGATTAAATTGAATAAAATTAACAAAAACTGAGACTGAATTAAATACAAGACACTGACATGCGATATTGATAGTGACTTAACACATGTGACACTAACATTATTACGTGGTACAATGTTAACTTGATACATAAACATTTTTTTATAATCAAGAAAAAGTAAACAAATTAATAAAAGTTAATAAAAAGATTAAAAAATCACGAATCGATACGTTACATATACTATTCAACTTCAATTAACAATTTAGACGATATCAACAAAATAACAACTTTGGTTAACAATTTACACAACATCGTCAAAATAATAACTTGGTTAACAATTTACACCATGTCATCAAAATAACTAAATTGAACCTAATTTATCAAAATAAATATCACATTAAATATTGGGAAAAAGAAATAGTACCACATTTAATAAAGTTGACAAAAAAAAACAAAAAAAGTATTTAAACGTTATATAATAAAATTAATAATGACAATATTAATTATAGCATTGTGATGATAAATCGTTATAATTACTGTAATGCTTATAATATTATGACGGTAATAGAATCATACTTATTTTACAATTATTATAGTTACTTTTAATTTTGATAATAGTAGTATTCTTATTACAACAATAATAAAAATTATTGTCATATTAATGTATTATTATCATAGGGTTTATTAATTATCATTATGATTACTACTGTAATATTATCATAATAATAATAAAACGAAAGCATGATTTCATTTTATTATAATAATAATAATAAAACAAATTGTTTTTTACATTCATTTTAATTTTCTTAAAATAAAGTTGAAAATGGAAATCGTGTCTATATTTTCTATATTGAGAGTGTCTTTCTAAATATTTTTTACAATTTAATTCATATTGATGGTTAAAAAATTATATCAATTCGGTAAAAGAAAATGTAAAAGGTATATAGTATGATAGAAAAAAGGAAGAAAAATTAGAATGTGAATGGTTCATACGTCACTGATAGTATTTAATTTTCTAAAGTTGTTTCTCCGTTGTTTATGAAACCCTAATAGGCTTGAGTCCGTCATGGGTTGTTTTACGAATTTGGTATAATTTAATATTAAAATTACGATTGTGGTGTAAGTTTTGAAATAATTAAAATTTTGGAGATAAGTTGTTATAATGTGATATGCTTTTAATAAGAAGAGATGGTTTTAGAATGGCACGAGTTTACCATTATAATTAAAGTGAGGTAGTATCATGATCATTGATGAGAAGAGGTCGGGGACACGGATAGTCTTGACTCGTATCAGACAAAAAAATTCACTCATTTCACGTATGGTTACTCGTTTAAAAAATATTCGCAAATATTTTAAAATCCAAAATACTCACAAATATTTAAAAGAAGATATTTATATAAAGTATTAAAATAAAATTATAAAAAATATATAAAATATAATATAAATAAAATTAAATATAAATTAAAATTTAATTTTAATTAAATTTAACCTTGTAAAATATAAATTAATGTTACTTTTAATTAAATTTAACTTAATAAAATATAAATTAAATTTTTATTTTTATTTTTTGCGGGTAACGAATATCCGTGAGTACGGATAGTATAATACGCGCACTCAATTCGTTTATAAACGGGTATTAAAATATCTACTACTCGCAGGTTGCGGATAGTAAATATTCAAGGATATCAATTATCCGTTACGGATTTTATCCACACATATCCGTGAGCACAAATTCTTTTACCATCACTAGTCATAATACAATTTTAATATTATTGATTAATTGTTTTCGTAAAAAAATTGCTAGGAGTGAATTTTAAATTTCACTTAATTCGGTTTGTAAAATAAATTTTAAATTTAACTTAATTTGGTTTATAAAATGAAATTTACAATTATTTATTATGTTTAATGAAAATAAAAATTTCAAAAAGATAATTATATACTAATAAATTATTTAATAACAGGTAAATCAATATATTGAATAAACAATTAATTTTATTATAATAGATTTTAACTCATACTCTAATATTATATTAAAATAAAAGATAAACTTTTAATTAAATTTAGCTTTGCAAAAATATATATTTGATATTATTTTTAATCACTTATATACTATAAATTAATTTTATATATAATTAATGTAATACTTTTGAAGTGATGAATTCTAAGGATGTTCTAAAATACGAACATAGGTTGTGATAAAGTAATAGGTTGAGAAATTTGTTTGTTGATTAATCTCTATCATGTATATTTAAGTATGTACGATAACATTAATAAATAGCCTCATATTCCTTAATATGGTAACGTACTTTACAATATTTAAATGGTTGAGCTGGTTAAATATTTCTGTATGCATTCTCAAGAGTAAATTTAAATGGAGATGGTAGTTAGCAACCGTTTGGTTGTTGGCACTTCCAAATAAAGCAATGTACTCTTTCTGTCTTTTTCTTTGCATTCCAATTTATAAATGTAAAATTCAAAACAATAAATATAAATAAAAGGGTAAAAAAAATAAATGATATATAATATGGTCTTTCATACTTAGAAATACTGTGGAGACCTTGGAAAACATATTTGCACATGTCTGTCGCTTTCTGTGCTACGAGAGAATTAATAAATAGGATAATTCACTAATTTTAGTTGGAACTTCAATGTGACTCATAATCTTTGAAAATGATAAATAATTATCGTCATAGGCAAGGCAGAGACAAATTTGGATCAATTGGTTTCACAAATATTGCATTTTATCCTACAATTACTCGATTACAATTAAAAAAATTATAATGATGCATATATTAGGTGATAGGTTAACATCTCATTTTAAAAATATATAATTATTAAAAAATATTTAAAAATAAATAATTCAAAGATATATAATATATAATATTATTATAGTTATTTCAACTATAACTACGATAATAAAATTATATATATATATATATATATATATATATATATATATAATTTCTATAGATTATAAAACAGCATAATAAAGTTTTTCACAAAAGAAACTATATTGGATTATATCAGGTTAATACTACATTGTTGTATTATTCTTATCCTACTAGATCTATGATGTTTTCTTAACTGTCCACAGGATTTTCAAAAAAACAAAAATAATACAGACAAATAAACATAGAAGAAAGGGTAAATTAAGGTAAAAAAAAAACGACCATACAACATAAATAGAAATATTAACACATATAAATCATTTGTACCAACAATTTTAACACATATAATTATTCATACTATATTTGACCATTCGAATACATGTATTGATATCAAATTCTGACGAGTTATACATTTGTGTGGCCTTTATTGTCAATGGTTTCACCTTACCACATACAAGGTTATTCCGTTAAAATATTTGACTAAGGTAAAAATCCTAGACTATGACCTCTCGCTTCTCTCACCACATATCTCACCCTTCTCTACTTAAAATTGAATGGTTATTAGAGTCACGTGATAACTTCCTATACAAAATCCATATATCATACTAAAATCACCACAAGAAACTTATCCTTGCACTTTCTTCCACATTTATCACTCATATTCACAACAGTGTTATCAATTTATAAAAACATCATAATACATCTTAAACACACATAAAAACCATGGAACACTAGTGCAGACATGACATTCTATGATAGATGAAATGAATTGTCTATGATAGGTGTTATGACAGTGATAGAAAGTCCACATATTTTATGACGTAGAGAAAGAAAATTTCAACATATACACTAGCACTCAAAGTAGTGCTCTACATCAAAACTTTCGCAACAGGTTAGCCTTAGTGACAATCCTGACACTTAATGTCAAGCCTTTTGTATCGCACTCAATGACAAGTTTGGCATTTAGCGACAGTAGAGCGATCAACGCCATTCCTCTCATAAAACGTTTCACTCAGTGACACCCTTATGCCGCGCCTATAACAAAAATTGCACAAAACCTATAGTGGACGATGGTGCTTAGTGGTGTCCTGCTACCGCTCAATGGTGCCCCGTTACTACTCAACACTAAAACATTCGCATTTTGCTACACTCAGCGATACAAGATTGACACTCAACGATTTAGAGAAAAAAAATGCTCCCAGGCCTACACAATAAACTAACACTCAATGACATTTTTGCTACCGCTCAATGCTATATCAAATAACAACATATGAAAATTCTATGATTTGTAAAAATGAAAATTGTTCAAATAGTCAAATTTGTATTCCATTATTAATACTTGAGTCAAAAACAATTTTTAATATCAATACACATATCAATTAGCTTAAATGATCAAATTCTCATCCCTCTAATTCAACTCAACTCAACCAAGAAATTAAACTAGGAAACATTGAGAACAAACCAAAATCAATAAAACAAACCATATCATACAACTCAACAAGCAAATTACCCATCTCAAAATATGTATAACTTAAAATCAATGCAAATAGCTTCCATTACGAGAGAGACAACCAAACAACTCAAAAACCTTATAAATAACACACAAAAAGTTTTATCTTCCCTTAAGAACGACACAACTACGACCAGGGCACACCACTAAAACCATTGGTCAATAGAGACTTTTAAAGAAAACTCATACACCATATGCAAACCTAGACGGTCCACATGCACAAAAAAACATACACAAACTAAGAAAGAAATAAAAAATCAACTTACTTTATTGAGAGAAACTGATATGATAAAAGTGAAGAGTTCATTTCAAAGATAACTAAAACTGATGTGATAAAAGTGAAGAGTTCATTTCATAAATCACTCTATAGGTCTTTTATTAGATGCATTGACAATTAGAAACTCTATAAAAAAGTGGGAGAATTATAGAGAAAATAAAATTAGAAAAATAACGTGATTTTAAAATAATAAAATTCATCTATAATAATTTTATTTATACCTTAAACTTTTATTATTATAATAATTCAAATCTCATTATTTTAAATATATTATAATTCTAAAACACAATTTTTTAATTCTTACCATAAATTTTTTTAAGAATTTTTTTTTAAGAAGTACTTAAGAGTCGTTAATAAATTGATAATAGAAGATTTTTTAACTCAAAATTTTAAAATAGTATGAATATAGATATTTTGGTTATAGATCGTTTATTTTACTCACTTTCAATCTCTATTAATATTTTTTTTTAAGTCCGAGTCATTTTTTGTCAAAACATTTTTCTCTCAAGTAAAAATATTTTGGATATTTTGGTTGTGATCATTCCTTTTGTACTACCATTTTATAAATAGAACATATGAAACGAAAGACTTTTAATAGAAAAAAAATTTAGACTTTAATATCTTTACCTATTTATATCATATTTCTCCAAATTGTTATAATGAACATAACTTTGACATAATGGTTATATATCATAATAATAAGATTAAATACTACTTTTATTTTAGTATCAACATCTATTTTTGGGCAAATCTTATGCTTAAAATTAGTTGAAAGTATTATGAGGAATCTATTATAAATTTGTGTTATAAAATTATATCGATAATTTACAAAATAAAAACATTGTTCTTGTATTAACACATACAATTTTTTGGTTTACGAGAACATAATCATGTTAAGACTATAAAAATCCAAATTCTTTTCCTTTCTCACTAATGTTTTGGCCTCTTCTCACCATTATTTGGATCATCTTTATAATTTTAATGATTTGATATTAATTTTATCGTCATGAAGTTTAAATCATTTTTCTAGTTTTAATGTTCGGTCATTAAAGTTGTGATTATCATTAGAATTATTAGGTATAGTATATTGTTTGTTATTAAATTTGTTGATTTGGTAGCAATTTTTATTATAATGTGTAAAATCTGTTTTATAGATTTAGAAAAAAGAGTTTAAAATAAATAGAAAATGGATAAATTAATTAAAATTATCATAAACGAAAGATATAACAGTTTACATTTCGTGAATTTTTATTTCTTCAAAACTATATTCTGTCTAATTTTACAATCTTTTTAAAATTCTATTCGCTTTCTCTTTTCATTCTATTTGAAATATCATAATCTAATTTTTTATTTTAAACCTTTATGATGACAAGTTCTTATCTGCCTTTGGGTTCGGCTTCAGTTTTGGACTCTTCTTTAAACTTTTGTTTCAAGTTCCACGTGGGTGGGCCTAGCAGGTGAAGGAGCAAATAAAATAATACTAATATACGTTTTTATCTTTTAAAATATTACTATTTTTTATTTTTGAAAGGTTATTTTAGCATTTTATTTTTAGTTCTTGTTCCAATTGTTTTATTCGTTGATTGCTTCTATGATTCTAAAATATATAATAACCTAACATCTTGTTCAAACTACACAAGTAATATTTTATTAACAATTATTAATATTTTGTTAGTACGGGGAGTTGAACTTATAATCCTACCATTCTTCTTTTCAAATCTTTCAAACTAATCTCATAACTATTAATTGTTAGTGAATAGAATATAACCTACTCGACATCTTCCATTTCTGCTTCCAATTTTACAAATCACTATTCTTTCCAACTTTCACCTTTTTAAATAGATATTCACTAAATTCTCACGTCAAGTCAAGTAACATGAAAAAAAAAAATAATAATAAAGTAATATAGAAATAAAAAGTTGTCTATTTGTAATTTATGTCACAAAATTTGTAGTTTTTGTCAAAAAAATTAAATAAATTACATATTAAATAAAAATATTTTTTTTATATTCGAAAATGTAAAGTTTAAAATGTTAAACATGTGAAATTGATGCTGTACTTTTATTTTATTTTATTTATATTTTCATTTATGAGTGTATTTATGCTTTATTATTTATGAGTGTATTTAAAATCAAGAAGGTATGTGTTAATATTGTAAATACTTTTTACAAATAACTAGAAAATTCAAATAAAATCATTCAAGAATCTCGCTCAAGACTACAATTTTTATAATTTTTTTAAAGAAAATAATCTCACTTGTGTATATATACACCGTTTATTCATAATTCTAAACTTAAATAAAATAATAATCTTATTTCTTTCCATCATCAACACTCAAACTACATAATAATTTTGATTTAATTTGATTTCAATTATTATGAGTTGATTATTTAATAAGTCAATCTGATATAAGAAATTCTAACTTTATGGGTTGGTCATTTAGTGAGTTAATATAATATAACAAATTGGAACTTGACTCGATAAATGAATGAATTAAATACGTTAATTCATTGACTTACTTAATTATAATTTTTTTTCTTCAATTAAAAAATATAACAAAATTTTTCTAATTAAAATCTAAATTAAGTTCAATTTAAATACAATCTAAAATAATGTTAAACTCCAAATGCAATCTAAAATTAAAAAAAAAGAATACAATATAATTTAAATACGGTACAAAATCATGTTAAACTTGAAATATATAAAGTACAAAATACAAAACAAATTATTATTTAACATTAAATCATTACTGTCACTTATCCATATATTAGAGTCTTAAAATGTAAAAGAATTTAAGTTTAAGATTTTAATTTTTTAATATAATTTAAAATTCATGAATGGTTTGATAAATCAATCCCACTTACTACAAGTTAAATCCAAATGAATTAGATTCTTAATAAATCAAATTCGATTTTAACTTATATTAAAATTTGCAATTTTTAATTCCACATCATAATAGACTAAGTTAACCTACAAATTTTAAACAACACAACATATAATTATCTTATAAATACAATTAGAACAAAATTTTAATAATACATAAATAAAAGGACCGGTTGTCCAATTAGAAGTAATAGTATTCAATCATATATTAAGGAATTAAATTGCAATTATAATAAATTCATTTAATTTCTCTTAAACATTCATCAAGAATAAATAAACACAAATAAATACATAAATCAGTCTAAGAAAAAAAATTGTAATAATTGGTATTTTGAATCTGATATTTATTATAGGTAAATTAATATAACATATTGGTTTCGCATACTAAGATATTAAGTTCTTCAATATTCAAAATTTTAGTGTATTTTAGATGTATAATAAGCTTTCTCGCTGTCAATTTATATCACCTAAGGTTAATTTATAGGATTTAAACACTTAACGAAATTAAAAAATATCTATACTAGAGTTGAGTATATAATTGAGTTTCTCAATTATTAACATAAACTCGCATTGATAGAAAGTTTGTATATATAACATTTATTTTAAATCGCTTCAATTTTAACATATCACATCCGTCCCATAAAAAGGCAATACGGGTTTTCAGACAACACTATCATCACCAGTCATGTTTGAAAATCTTACAAAATTATTCAAGATAAATTCATATGACTAGTCTATTACAGATAGTGTTTGAATTCAATATAAACCCAAACTCATCCACAATGCAAATCAAGTTTTAAAAACACATGTAATTTTTAACTTATAAAAATATAAATCCAAAAAATTAATAGACTTATGTCTAAATTCCCGACTCTATTTCATTTAATTTATTTGATTGACGAGAAAAAGGAAATAAATAATTTAATTTATTATAAGTTTACATATAATAGATGAATGGATGATGAATATAAGCAAAAAGTGAATATTTCATATTTTTTTCTATATACAGTTAAAACAGCTAAAATATGTTGTTGGGTTAAAGAAACAGTACTTTTTATAATGATTGACAGTGCAACTTGGCATTCAAGGGCAGCACCATGTGAGAAACACATGGAATCAGCATGTTCCATATGGTTGACTTCAATATACCATGAATCATCAAAGTTCATGGTTTCATTCGCATGTGAGTTTTGTACAACTTATACAACTTTATTTTCTTTTTAGAATTTCAAGATCAGGTGCCAAAGTTCTTCAAATGCTACTATTATTTTTTATGAATTGATATTTATCGTATACATTATAAAATTCATCTCATCTCATGTAAACATAAACAAATATAATTTCACACACATTCATACATCACCAATTCTTTAAGAGATGAAAAACATTAAGTGTATTTTATTGTATTATAATTATAATTTACATTTTTAAGTTTAACAAAATGATTATATTTTCAATTAATCGCAAGTACTTGTGATTTTTTTATTTGTTTTCACTACTAAAGTTTCTATGCAACAAGTAATAGATCAGTAAGAATTTCTATTTTATAATTTTTTTTTTTATATAAGTGTATCCTAACTAATACGTATTTTTCATAATACATTAACTAAATATAACATGGTGAAAGATAGAAAAAACTGACATGATTATCAATTAAGATTATTTTGGTTCAAATATAATTGTTTGATTTGTTTTTCTTCCTTAATTATATATAATTGTATTGGTATATTTGTAACGTATGTGTTCGTATTCAGATAGGTAATAATTTACTTAATTTAAAACACTTTAAAAAATTTTCTTTTATGTACTAATTAAAATTATTATCTTTTGTCTTACATTTTGACAATCTTCAACCATTGCTTCTGGATTCGATAACATATGTAAGGAATATTTGTGCAAATTTACGATAGTTTTAATAACTATAGTTCACTTGTATATAAATATTTTGTAGTGTTTAAAGTACTTTGTCTAGTATAAGATTGTTATCTATTCTGTTTTGATTTCTAGGTGTGTCTATATGTTTTTCTCTAGGATTTGTAATTATGTAGGGAGAAACCAAAAAAAAAAAAAAAAAATTAAAAAAATGGCTATAGGCTATTATTCTAAAAATGGTAGCCTAATATAACTATAATTGTTCATTTTTCTAATATATTTTTCTATCAACTTTTATGTTATGGTTATTTACTTCAACCGTAACCTATATATCTTTTGCTTTTTTTTAATATATTGTTTTGAAAGATTTTAGGCTACCGTTATCTACTTTAATTAACCATAGTCTATACCATTATTACTTTAAAAAAAAATGTTATACTACGATTATCTACAAGAATCATAACCTATGTCTCTTTTTAAAAAATGACTATAAGCGACCGTTAGCTTGAAAAACCGTCACATATTATGTTTTATAAACAATGATTTGCAACCATAATCTTAAACTCTCATCTTTTATTACAGTTTAATATACTACAATTCATTAATTATTGATTAACATAAAAAATAACCATAGTATTTTATTTTGTATTAAAGAAACAAAACGCATAATTAATAATGTTGCCTTAAATTTTTAATATAATAAAACATTTTTTGTTCAGAAGTCCAACGTGAAAAAACATCATTTGAAAATTTATATTTTAAATTCCTGACACACTCTTGGTCTCACCATCTGTTTTCACCATCTATTCAAGCTCATTATTAGATATTTTTCCTTTCTGCTTTGACTTTCATGCACTCACTATTACACGATTTCAAAATTAAAGAGATGAAAATTACATTTATGAAATATAACAATATTCTACAAAGTTTGACATGTAGTAAAATTTGATCAACAACAATAATAAAAAATAGTATCAATATGAATAATAATAATAAGAAAAAATGATGTTGTGAATAATTGTGGAGACGCCGAACATAATCTTGTCATCTTATGTGACTAAACTCCAAATGAAAATTATTAAGCAAATTAGAAATACCTAAGAATAGTATTTTTCTTCAGTTGTGTCGGCATTCGGCCAATGAATGTTCAAAGTCACAAAAAACAAGGCATCCCCAGAAGAAAATAAATCATGCGCACGTTTAGTGAAGTTTCTGAATGTTCATATGCATATTATTACAGATAGATTCTTCTTGTCATGTATTATTGAAACTCCACATAATTATGTGCCACAAAACCTAAACATAATTATTATATCTAAATATAATTAGTTAATAATATTCTAACTCCACGAGGTTAGAGACAATTTGATTTTTGTCAGAATCAGAGTCAGGAAAATAAGCTAATCCCATGGAAGATAACAGCAATCTAGTTTTTAATTATTAATTTATACTTTAACCCACTTCCAGTTTTTTATTATTCTCTCCCAATCAATGATGCCAACATTAAAAACATTGCATTTGTATAAAAATACAAGCTATCAGGATTTGAAGAAAATACAGAAAGAAAACAAGTCAAGAATATTAAGCACAGCTTATCATTCCAAGAGAGCGAATCATGTGCATCTGCATGGATAACAAATTTTTAAATCAAGAACTAATTAAGCATCATCAACTCAATAAATTACAGTTTTAAAGACTGACTGATAACATACATTTAGCTTTATCTGAAACACATATATAGCCTTATATACGGAAAATTTGATGCTTTCCATGCACCCATATCATATCCATTGGCATATATGGGATCATTGTTGGATCAGCAATCTCTTTCCCATGTGCATCATAATGCTGCCAAAGAATCAACATAGCTACAACATGCTCACTTGGTACCATACATTTACCTTTATTAATTCAAATATATATTTTCCAATATTTTGGAGGCACCATAGGTATATATATATATAATAATGCTTCTAAAACATGTATAATGTATGGTTGGAAAATCTTTTCTTTGGATTCCTCGTTACTATTTTAATAATCATTAATGGAAAAAAACAACATACTTCTTAAATGAGATTTATATTGCAGATTGATCCTGTTCTGAATCTAGAGATGAAGCTGCTTGTGGCATAGATGGTGTACGAAGTTTGAAGTGAAGAAAAAACAGTGGATTTATGAAGAAGAAAAGGAATGCGTATTAGAGAGAGAAGACAAAGAAAACAAAAAGGATATGAAAAAGTGTTTTGTGCAGATGATTATGATCAGTGAAACAGAGCATGTGCTTGATTAAGACATAAATGGGAATCTGCGCATGGATCACTGCTAAATTAATGAGCTTAATTACTTTAATATCGTCCATGGATTCATATGAATCAGATTATTTCAAAAAGATTTCATTGATTAGCATAACACATAACACAGCTGTCGCTTTAACACTGAATTCAGTTCATCGTCACAAATTTTCCCACATCCAAATTCTGCATAACAAAAAATTAGATCTCTATTTTGAAAAATAATTCTTGTAAAAAGCTTTTTAAATAATAAAAAAACTATATTTTAAATCCTTTCTTCTCATAAAAAAAGTTATTGTTGGAATTTGTAAATTTACATAACATCTTAAAATGGCATCTTAGAGTTTTTCTCTCCAATCTTTTTCCGTATTCGAAATTATTACGTACTTGACTTGTGTAGTGAATATAATTGGTAGGTTATATATAATTTTAAATATTTTTTAAATATAATAAATAAAATAATAATTAAAAGAAAAATTGGAATTTTCCATTTGTTCTTATTCAAACATTTTTTTATTTTCATTTATTTTTTATCTTTTTCTTCAATTTAAAGAAGATTCGGTGATAAAAAATAGTGACAATTAGAGTATAATTTGAACGTGTTTATTTTTAAGCATGCCATTTTTTTGTTTAAAATTAATTATGTGTTTTACAGGAAACTAAAACAAAGGAGATGAGCAATAAAACTAATGTTGTTTATTGAATGATAGACAAAGAGACTAAACATAATTACGATGAATATATATTTAGAAAAATAAATAAATATTAAAGCGAAGAATGCAATTAAAGTTATCGATCTTTATCTTTTTATCATATTTTGAAACTAATTAAAAAATAGCTTAAAATTTATATAAATATTATGTAAAATATATATTCTTATTACTTTACATTTATCAGTTATATATAATATTAGATACATATTAATTAATAAGATAATTTAGAAAAAAATAATTTTTTAATTAAAACTTTTAACTATTGACTAATTTGTCAGTTGTGGTCAGTTTATATATTTCTTGTGGGATGTACTCTAAGAAAAATATTAGCTAATAATATACTCTTTAATATAGTTTAATGCATTTATTATTAGTGGTTGAAACATATTAAGAATTATATGATTATAATTAATAAAACGATTATTTTGGTTTAAAAGATTTTATAATTTCTTGTACTGTTCAATAAATAATCAAACGCGTTTTGCTACAAAAATATCAAATAGTCTGGTATTATATATATTTTTTATGAAATTGCAATGAACCTAGATAAAAAAGAAGAATATTGAGGCAGAATTATTATTATTATTATTATTATTATTATTATTATTATTATTATTATTTATATTATTTTAATAAACTGAAATAATAAATACGTGTTTAAATTTTAGCTACAAAATGTTATACCAACTTTTATCTTTCATTGTTATTGTGTCACTGTATTTAATAAATTTTCTTCTCGCAGAAACAGAGTTTATTTCAAATTTCAATTACATTAAAATTATAACAAATTACTTTATTTTACCTGTAGTTGAATTTAATTCAACTCTACATTGTAACTCAAATTCAAACTCTCACCAAATAAGCATAGTATGAGTGGACTAAGATTTCAAAAATTTGAACGTCGTAAATATAAGACGGGCCGCAGCCATCAACGTTGAAGATGAAAATGGGCCTTTCAGTTTCTTCCATGCAAAGGCTTCTGTACTTTTGGCACCTCCTTTTGGGTATTTTATAAGCAACTTTTATTTATATATTTCTTATACTTCTATTTTTTTTAGCATACAAAACGGTTAAATATCTGCACTCACTTCAGCTATATTAAATCATATTTCCCATAATTCACATAAAAACATACCATTCCGTTCTCACAGTCAAAATTTCAAAAATAATGTAACGATACTCAAGACACACAATTCTCCACTGTTTTCTTTCTTCCAGGTTCTGGAAAACTTTATCTTTCTCTTCTTGGATTTTCTTATTTTTGTTCTTGATTCTTCATTATTCTTCTTAGATCTTCTACTGTTACAATCATTACATCTGCTGTTCTTTGTCTTTTTCTTTGACGTTATTTCCAAATATTTAATTTTGAAGTACGCTTTTCCGGAATTTTCTTCACTGATATAATTGGTATACATTTCAAGATTTTGTTAAATACATTTTAGATACATTCCAGATTGAGTTTTCCACATTTTGGCTGTATTCACGTCATAAGTCATCAGATTGCATTGTTTTCCAGAACACATTTGTGATTGTTTTTTCAAAGTGAAAAACAAACCTGTGCACTATATTCACATGGTTTGAGGGTTATCGATAATGTAGGGGTGTGCTTTGGAACACCAACGATGAACAACTTCCACACACAAACAAAATTGTGGACAGCAATGATGTTTCACTTGTTCCTACTTTTTGCACTCCTTGATGTTGATCCAGGCAATGACAACCAGAAACCCTAAAGATCCAGACAAAAACAACCATTGTGAAAAGCTAGATTAGAGTGACTCAATTTTTAACGATCCACATTGGTTGACTTTGACAGCATGTTACTTGCTAATCACGCCCCAACATTAGAAAGTAAATGACCTTTCCAGAACGATGAGAGTTTGCATTCCACGTTCACGTTACACTCATTAAATTAAACCACGTCACTGCCTCATTTTCAGTCTTTCAAATATTTTATTAATTATCATGAATGAAGTAGAGTCTTGTACTAATTTTATTTTCAGTGATGACATCAACCATACTTTTTCTAAAGAAGTGCATGTATGAAATAAAGTTTAAAAATAGGAGCAATCTAAGAGATAGCAACTGATAGGTACCGGCGGTGGAATGAACACACTATCCGACAACACAATTTGAACCGTTGAACCCTCCGATATGTAACCAAAATTCTCCTCGTTCGATAAAATACACAATACCATGACCGTCAGGGGAACTAGATGATATATGTGTTAGTGTTACGTTCCCATTTCATCATTAACCATCATGATCGTGATTCTTATTATTATTATTATTATTATTATTACTAGTTAATGATGGTGGTGCTTGCGGTAACTTCGTTGGTACCCGCGAAACCCTTCCCGCCGCGCACGTTTCGCGTGTACAGGCGCAGAAGGCTCAAAATCAATTCTTCGCTTCCGCCTTCACCCGCTCCTTTCGAGAATCTCTTCCGCAGCTTAATCGCGCACTATCCCTCCGTGAATTCGCTCGATTTGATAACTCCCGCTCTCGGCTTCGCTTCCGGCGCCGCGCTCTTCTTCTCCTCACGCGCCAAATCCATCGTCGGCGATGGTCACCGTTCTTCGCTCTCCGACCTCGGCGAGTGGATCCTCTTCGCGGCCCCGACTCCGTTCAACCGCTTCGTGCTGCTGCGGTGCCCGTCGCTGGTGTTCGAGGGGAGCGACGCGAGCGAGAGGCACTACGTGAGCGGGAGGATTGGGGTGCGGAGGGGGAGAGAGAGGGAGGGTTTGGTGGAGGAGCTGAGGTATCAGAGGGTGTGTGTGAGTGGTGCTGATGGAGGTGTGGTTTCTTTGGATTGGCCTGATAACTTGGACTTGGAAGAGGAGCGTGGATTGGACTCCACTCTCTTGCTTGTTCCAGGTACGCCGCAGGGTAGTATGGACGCCGACGTTAGGTTGTTTGTGGTGGAAGCTCTGAAGAGGGGCTACTTCCCTGTTGTCATGAACCCCCGAGGATGCGCTGCTTCTCCTCTCACCACTCCCCGGTAACATTAACAACACTCTTTTCTTAAATAAGTATTCTTAGGTTAGGCTGCTCAGAAATTATTCATTCTAGTTAATTTATGTGCTTAGTGGTATGCTATGTTGCATGTACGGGGTCGTATGTTATTTGGCAGGCTGGTTGCTTTAGGAATTAGTGTGGTTGAAAACAAAAATAGTGACAGCAACACCCTCTCTACTTTAGCACTTTCTTTCGTAAAAAGAAAAAAAAAAAAAACTAGCTTACTCTAGTGTTATAAGGCTTCTGTTCTCGCTATGCGTAGATATGTAGGAGAGTCATTGTAAGCTACATTGTCCTGAAATATACAAAGAGGCTATTTTTTTATTCAAAACCCATTTGTAATCAATCACGTGGACACAACTTCACTTCTGTGTTGGGGCACACTTCACGCTGATGCTCTTTCTAGCATACTCCATGTTACTTTAGAGCTTATGACAAACTAAAAATCATAAATAGGATTCATTAAGTATGAATTGAGAGTCGTTGTGAATTTCAATAAATTTCAGTAAGTGAAGATAACAAAGTGAAGAATGTGTTAACTATGGATTGGGATTTTAACAGCTAAATAGTTTTAGATATGCGTGTGTTTCAACTAAAGGATTATATACTTCTCCCTCTTTCTCGTCTTTCACCAATCCTGGTATTCGGAATTTGTTTGTGACTTAAATGCATCCAGACTGCTTTTTTCTCTTTACAGATTTGTGACAAAGATAAGACAATGGTAACGACTTCTTAACTACTTGATTTTCTGTAGTTTATTTACAGCCGCTGACAGCGATGATATCTGTACATCTCTAACGTATATCAGCAATGCAAGACCATGGACAACCTTGATGGGTGTTGGCTGGGGATATGGTGCAAACATGCTAACAAAATACCTTGCTGAGGTTGGAGAAAGCACTCCATTGACAGCTGCCACGTGTATAGACAATCCTTTTGATTTAGACGAAGCTACAAGGTCCTCTCCTTATCACATTGTTACCGATCAGAAACTCACTAATGGACTGATAGATATTCTACAAGCCAATAAGGTAGATTAATTGCTTTCAATCTTCACCCACCTGTGTCTCCTTTTCACCCAGCTTGCATCAAGATATCCCGTGCAATCTGTTTGTGTCATCATACATATTTTTATCTGTTATACTTGAAATACTCTTAATGGCTGCAATTATGACTTAGTTCACGTACTAATTCTGTAGGCACTATTCCAAGGCAAAACCAAAGGTTTTGATGTTGAAAAAGCTCTTTTGTCAAAGTCTGTACGTGATTTTGAAGAAGCAATATCTATGGTATCTTTTGGGTTTGAGGCTATAGAAGATTTTTATTCAAAATCCAGTACGAGAAATATCATCAGGGATGTTAAAATTCCTGTTCTCTTTATACAGGTACCCATGCCACCATGCCACCATCTCAATTAATCGCATCCTTTGCATTTTGCTAAGTTTTAATTTATCAACAGCTGTATTATTTTGGGAAAAAATAGTATACTCCTAGTTACTCGCAACACGCTGCAGAACTGTCTGCAATCGTATTTTAGTGCTTATGGCTACTAGGATAGTGAAACAATTGCAATTTCATTGTATTAATACTAAAGTGTATGACAAAAATGGCTATGCAAATCACGTCAGGTGTAATTCCTATTTAGTTCTGCTAGTTTTTTCTTCCTTACGACTTCTTTTTGTAATCCTTTGGGCATTAAGGTTAGAAAAAGGAATATATTATCAGCATTGATACAATTTTGATTGAATGGCATCATTGGCTTTGATTGTATTTTTTGTTCAGTAGATAGATAAGTATAGAGAATTTAGAATGAGAACAATTTGGAAAATTTATAGAACGAGTTGAAGTAGCATGATTTGGCATAGACATACAATTTAATTAGCATACATTGTTAGTGTAAAAAAAGATGTATTATCATTCCATCACATGTTGCTACGAATGCTAAGTCTGTAGGCTTTTATATTAATTTCTTTGAGTCATACTCGGGATGATTTCTGATTAGTTTGATTATGTAAAAGTTTTTACATTGACAATGCATGAAAATTGAGCTCATAGAAATATGTAGCAGAAATAAAAGTTCACTCTTAGTGTAATCACTTTATTTGGCACCTTTTCCTCCATACAAACAGTTATCACAAGAAAAATGTATATTAGAACTATTGTACCCTAATTATACAACTGAGAGAAGATTCTCATGGAGTCCACTGTGTTGGTAATTTGATTAATATCTATGGCAGTAGTAATTGTATGGTGTTTCCGTCGACTATCTGGATGTGTGCTGACTGGTGAATCCTGATATGGACTTCTTAAGGTTTTCAACAAATTCACTAAGGTAGTCATAAAAGACTTAGTGCTACAGAACCAGCAAGCCAAGATTTATATGAAAATTTTCTATTACCTTGAAGTCCCCGAGTTAAGAAGAATGAAAATAGTCATTTGTTGCACCATATCTGCAGTAAAAACTATTGGCACAACATTGTTGTTGACTGTAAAAGTAGTCTAGGTCCTAGCTGTAAACTTACAAGCTTAGGAATAATAATACATAATAGTAACTTGAAAAGAATAGTCTGACGAGTTTGGGGTAAATTGAACTTTGATGTCATGTTCTGACTTGCATAACTTGGTACAATTTGTGGCAGTGTGTCTGTAATTCTTGTGATAAACTCTACTCTTACTTGTATTACTATCTTTGCCTTTTTAGCCAAAAATGTCATAGGTGATGATACCAAATGTTAGAATTAAGGTTTACGCCTAATTCGATCCTGCAGAACTTGCTCCTAAAAATTGCTTTGCACTTATATATACTTTATTTTAGTCATATCTTTAAACAATGTGTGATACCAGACACATCCCTTATGTGAATGACGTGACATTTGAATGGGATGCAAAATATTTATGGGTGTTCTGATAGCAGGATGATAGCAAGTACATGATAGGCCCAACATACCTCAAGTGTTATCTTAAACTCCTTTGCTAAATCTTGACTGAAGAGTTGTTGTTCCTTTCAGTCATTGCCAGCAAGAATGATATCATCCAGACACTTAAAACATAGTTTCTCCCCTTATCTTTGATAAATTAATTGTGATTTCGTTGCCTTTTTTTTATCCTAAGGTTGTCATGACCTTAGTGGATTTCTCAAGTCATGTGTAGGGCGATTGTTTGAAGCCATATAAAGCCGTTTTTACTTGCAAATAAAATTGGCACCAAATTCATATACCGGAGGAATCTCCATGTATATTTCCTCCTTAAAATGCCCATGCAAGAAAGTGTTCTTCTCATCAAACTGCTAAAAGTCCCAGCCATAATTTGCAGCAAGAGATAATTGTTAGAAGTGGACTTTAAGCCTAACTCATCCTCACAAAACCGGCTTGTAGGGTGAGGTTTACACCCACTTATATACACTGAATTGGCCTTATCTTTAGTTGATGAATTAGTCTTATCTCTAGTCGATGTGGAACTTTCAACACATCCCCTCACGCCAAGGTATATACATCTCGAGCGTGAGATTAGACATTAATGGATGGTCCGATAGCGGGTGGAACAATATGCCTAACAAACAACAAATATCGCTAGGATAGACTTTTAACAATGGTTCTGATACTATGTTAGAAGTGGACTTTAAGCCTAACTCATCCCCACAAAACCGGCTTGTAGGGTGAGGTTTGCACCCACTTATATACACTGAATTTGCCTTATCTTTAGTCGATGAATTGGCCTTATCTCTAGTTGATGTGGGACTTCCCACAATAATATTTCTCAAAATCTATTCATCTTTGCAATTGGATCAAAAGTTTCTAGGTAATCTATCCCATGGGCTCGAGTGAAACCCTTAGTAACCAATTTCACCTTATTAACCTTAATAAATTTGTCTTGTGTTTCATATGTGTACACATTTACAACCAACAATTTGATGTACTATATATTTGTGGGTGGGTAGATAGAGACTTGATAGTGGGTGGTACCATAAGCCTAACAAACTTCTTAGAAGATGGACTTCAATCCTAACTCATCTTTAAAAAGGTTTACATCTATTTATATACTATAATTTGAGTATATCTCTAGTTCATGTGGGATTTCTAACACAGTCAATCTCAAATCAACTTTTAACCTAAAGAAACTTTTCACAACATTTTTTTTGAAACAACAATGTGGTGGTTTGGTCTAACACGTGCCTATCTTTCTCTGTGCAATTTCATTTTATTTAGGGGTTTGGTTGTGCCATGTTATTGTGGTGTTTGGACACCTTAGACGTTTTGTAGATAGTATACAGGAATGTGAGACTATTCATAACTAAATAAAGTAGTCTGCACAAATACGGTAACTGCCTAGCTTGCTTCTCTATTCTTCTCCCTTGCCCTTTTATGTAGGATTCTTAATCACTAATAATCTATAGATATCCTATCGTTACATCTTTTAACTGTTTAACACGAATAAATGTTCTGTGCTAATAATGGCATTTTTCATATTAGTTTTTGTTTCTATTATTAATTCCTTTATGCATACATGCAAATGCAAAAAATCTTATAAAGAGGTATATTTTATCAGAGTGATAATGGGATGGTTCCCGTATTCTCAGTTCCAAGGAACCTGATTGCTGAAAATCCATTCACAAGTCTGCTCCTATGTTCTTGTTTGGCACCTAGTGTTACGGATACTGACATGTCTGCTTTATCATGGTGCCAGCTTCTAACAATTGAGGTAACTATTTCTCTATCTAAGGATGTGGCTGTTCAAGTTGGGAAAATATGATAAATATATGATGATATCATTTTTATATCAAATGTTTTGCGGTACCCTAGAAATATTTTGGAATCAACAAATGTTAAGTGGAGAGACTCGAATCCACAACCCGTCCCTCTCTTTCTATTCTTACTACCAAGTATCCCCAGAGTATCCTAGATGAGCTTTTAAGATTTATTCTTCTTTTATATTTTGATTTACTTCCTTATTTAATTAAGGTCTTTATAAATAGGAATGTCTTATAGGAACTCAATTTATGAGAACATGAGTTATAGGCAAATCATATCATGTACAGAGGAATAAATCTCCTGTAGGTATTTGCATTTATTGCAATTAGCATATATAAAATGGAATCTATTGTGTAGTTCAGACACACAGATTGAGCAACTTTATGCCTCTCTTTTCTATCTTTTAACATGGTTTGAGTTCCCTTAATTTGTGAGGTAGAAGTTGCTTTTATCATAATTAATTTTTTCCCCCTTGTGTTGAATGTGAGATTTTCAAGTATATTCTTGCAAGCGATAACCTGAGAAGTTATACATGCAGTGGCTTACAGCAGTAGAGTTGGGACTCTTGAAAGGCCGTCATCCTCTTTTGACAGATATAGATGTTACCATAAATCCTTCCAAAGGAGTAGTTGTTGTAGAGGAAATAAGGTCAAACAAGGATGCTAAAGTTGGCAAACTGTTGAATCTTACTCGGTCAGATACATTTAATGGATACTCTATGAATCCCAGTAATGACTTGATTGAAGAAAATAAGAATAACACTGGCCTCCAATTTAGGTCCCAACAACGGCTACAACGGAACTTTGAGCAGGATGATATGAGCTTACAGGTAAAAGATGGTCCATCACAGCAGACTAGCTCCAGTGAAGCAGATTTGAATGAAGAGCAGAATGTTGTCTCAGTTGATAATATTCAAGTTCTACAGACAGCACAGGTGGTAATAAATATGCTCGATGTTACCATGCCTGGTACTCTAACAGAAGAGAGGAAGAAAAAGGTAAAACATATAGTTTCATTGCTAGGTGTCAATTTTGGGTTTGGAGATCTCGTTTCCTGTTCTTTCTTAGTGTCTTATTGACTTTTCTGTTGAAAGAACAGGGCAGAGGGACAACTTGCAGGTATGCCCTCAACAACATGTGAGTGACAGGACCGGGGGGTGGGGTTGAGGACTACAGTACTAGCTTTTTTTCTCATATTTTAATTTTCTAAAATGGATTACAATTCATTTCTCAGCAACATGTTCTTTCCTTATACTTCTGGTGAATATTTGCGGGAGGGGATTTCCCAGGAATCTTGTTTATTTGTCAGTTTGTCGAGAAATAAATTTTAAAATTTGAATATTTATAATTTGGATTGGCCTGTACCTATTTACATTAAATCCCGTAGCAGCTGTTGCTAAAGAAATTTTTTTTGTGTGGTTTCAAAACCTGTAAATATTTATAGAAATGGAATACAGAAATAGCCAGGATTGGATGCAATGTTTATCTAAGATGTAACCTCAGGTAAAAGTTTTAAGGCTTCTATGGGGTTTCAAAACCTGTAAATATTTATAGAAACGGAATAGAGAAATAGCCAGGATTAGATGCAATGTTTATCTAATATGTAACATCAAAGGTAAAAGTTTTAAGGCTTCCAAGAAAACATTGTCAAAATAACTTATGCATACAGATTCTTTTATAGATAACAGATACATTTTAAATGACTATGGGAGTTTGTTTCTTGCTGTTTATCAAGCATTTTAACAAGAACTTTGGTACTTTTCTGCTGTTTGACATGAAATTTCAAAGCTTGTTAAATTGTTGAGAGTAAACTAAATTAGGCTCTGATTTTCTACATAAGTTGTTAGCTTCTCAATTTCTGTGAACTGTGAGTGTCTGTTTCATGTCGATAAGAATATGTAAAAACAATAGTTACAATTCACTATTTGAGCTTTATTTATCCTTAAATGTTTGGTAAGCGACTACTTGGTTTTCACTATTATATTTTTATGTAACATCTGAAATAGTTTATCTAGATCTTTTGCTAGTTTAAGAGTTTTGTAATTACAGTGTCACTTGTTACAAACTTCCAGGTATTAACTGCTGTGGGTCAAGGACAGACACTTATGAAAGCTTTACATGATGCTGTTCCAGAAGATGTTCGTGGAAAGTTGACAGATGCAGTGAGTGGAATTTTGCGTGCAAAGGGCTCTAACTTGGAGGTAGATAGAATCGTGAATGTTTCTCAGTCTCCTGAACCATTAAAAGGGCAAAAGAACCAAGAAAAATTCGGAGTATTAGATTCAGAAGTTATGGTTGAAGACCAGCCCTCTGTGAATCAGATGAAAAAGGCTAGTCCTATGGATGGTTCTGATAATGCTCCAGGTAGCATTGGCGAGCTTGCTGAAGGAACAGAAACAGAAGTTATTCCCATAGAGACACCAAATTCTACAAATTTAGCCCAGTCTCAATCATTAAATGACGAAGTTGGTTCTTCCAGTCCTACCAGGAAAGAAAATGAGTCTGATGACACAAATGAAGAATTGAAAGGAAAAGCTGTTTCTAATGTTGATTGTAGCAATAACGGATTTGAAACGGGTTCTACACTATACAATCCTGGCCATCCTAATGGAGCAGGTGGCTTTGAATCAGCATCTGTGGGCGAGCAGAAGAGCCAAGACAGTGGAATCACTCAAATAGACCTAAAGGAGGAAAATAGTACCCTAAAGGATGAACAGAAAAATCAGGGTTTTTCTATCAATCATAATAGAAATACTTCAACTGACACAAAAGAACCCTTTTCACCTATGTCGGAGGAAAATAATTCCCAGGAGGGTGAACAGAAAAATCAGGATTTTTCTATCAATCATAGTAAAAATACTTCAACTGAAGCAAAAGAAGAACCCCTTTCACCTACTATGTCCTCAGAGTCCCCAGCAATGGAAAGAAAAGGTAATGACAACGAGAAAAAAGATAACAAGAATGCACATGTTGCACCTCAGACCAACTCCAATAATTTAGTTTCTAGTGCCCCTGCCTTCAGTGTTTCTCAAGCATTAGATGCCTTGGCCGGGATAGATGATTCCACCCAAGTGGCTGTTAATAGTGTTTTTGGTGTGATAGAAAATATGATATCTCACCTTGAGCAGAGTTCAGAAAATGAAGAAGTCAAGGATGGAAAAGATGTTGAGTACAAGATAGAAGAAAAACAAAAGAGTAATAGCCAAAGAAAGGATTCCAACACATCTACTGATCCTTCAGTAGATGATCACCATAATGAAAAGTACTTGAATAATGGTTCTTGTCATACAGAGGAACAACCACCTCAAAATGTTAATAAAATTAGTGGGAACGGTGTATTTGATTCTCACAGTTGTAAGTCTAACCATCACCTAGTCCAGAAGGAAAGTAACAGAAATACTCAACTGATTGACAAAAGATTTCTTATTGATAAATGGGATGGACCCAGACAGGTCGATAGGGTGCCAGAGTTCCTAGCTGCGGGTTCATACGGAGGCTCTCCTTACAATGAAAACCTCTGCAAATATCTAGTTTCAAAGATTCCTATCAAACCACTTGATTTAAACACGACAACTGCATTACTACTAGATTATTTCCCAGAGGAAGGTCAATGGAAACTCTTTGAACAACCACAAAACGTGGATATTACTTCTTCTAATACTGAAACTGGTGAGGAGGCTGGGCCCAAGTTGAACGCTCTCTCATCTTCAAAATCTTCTAATGCAGAGCATTATATTGAACCACCATATGTAATATTAGATTCTGGAAAGCAACCGGAACCTGTCAAAGAGTTCATTACAACAGATACTGAGAACGGAATGACAGATACCAGTGTTGATAGGTCAGATGATTTGATACAATTTGTGAAAAAGAAGGTGTTACATTCTTTGAAGAGAGAAGTTGGTCGAAAGCTGAATGCTGCAGAAATGATAGAAATGAAGTCAGATCTTGCTGAAGATCTGGAACATGTGGCAAATGCAATTTCACAGGCTGCTCTTCATTGCAAGGTGCAACAACTAGATACTGAAAGCCAAGGTATAAATGTTGAGGGTGCTATAGAAAAGGTTGGTACTCTTGAAGGGGAGTATATTGTTAGCGTAATATCATCCTCTGTTCAGCAAACAAACTGTCTGAGAAAAGTAGTGCCTCTTGGTGTTATTGTTGGGTCCATCTTAGCTTCCTTGAGGAAATATTTTGATGTAACTACACTTCATGATGATCAGAGTAGATCTCTGATCCACGATGATGAGGGAAAACCTAGCAAAAAGAGTCATGGCATTGGAGGTGTAAGAGAGACAGATGGTGAACTTGAAGAGAAAACTAGTTTGGACCATCCTATTCAGACGGAGACAGTAGATGTAGGAAGTGCATCAGAATATACAAGCAAAAATACTGTCATGGTTGGTGCTGTTACTGCTGCTCTTGGGGCTTCTGCTTTACTCATGCAACAGAAGGTATTATTTTCAATTGCTTCAGATGGAAATGGGATGAATAACAGTTTACTACTTTAAAATTAAACAGCTAGTTGCATTTAAGTAGAGTTGTCAGAGTTTCAAACTTAAAATTGCCCTATTCCAGGATTTCCAACAAGAAAATGTAACTGCTGAGAGCTCAGCCTTGAAAATGGAAAATCCCCATCAAAAGGAGCCTGATCAGCTTCAGGAGGAAGCCTTTGATAAGAACCAGAATAACATAGTCACAAGCCTTGCTGAGAAAGCCATGTCGGTTGCTGGTCCAGTTGTACCTACTAAAGAAGATGGTGAAGTGGATCAAGAAAGGTCTGAACACTCGTTTTAACAACATCCAAGTGCTTCACTGCTTTTCTTGTTCTATACATATTTAACATGACTTCCCTCCATTAACAGACTGGTTGCGATGCTAGCAGATTTAGGACAGAGAGGTGGATTTTTGAGGCTTGTTGGAAAGATTGCTTTGCTGTGGGGTGGTATACGTGGAGCAATGAGTTTGACAGACAGGCTTATCTCATTCTTACGTATTGCTGAACGCCCTTTATTTCAGAGGTAACTTGAATTAGAAGTGTTCAATTCATCCTATGTTACTAAGTAGTGCTAATAACTCCAGCCTTTCCATTTCTGGAATTACTGCTGGTTGAAAATGGATGCTGCTTAGATTTAATATATCATAACCTGTTGAATTACAGGGACAGATTTAAAGAAAAGATAAAATTTAGAGAAGGAGAAGGCCTTCTTATTCACTGTAGCTTTTTCAAAAGAATCCAATGTAGTTCTTTTTAACATGCACTCGAGTAGGAGGAATGTATATCTTCCCTGGGTTCTGCTATCTATATGGTTAATAGCCAAGAGTGTGACTTTTATCTTTATATAACTTTCAAACTCTGCGTTTTTTTCTCTTCTAGGATTTTTTGGTTTGTTGGCATGATCCTTGTTCTATGGTCTCCTGTTGCCATTCCATTACTTCCAACAATTGTTCAGAGCTGGACCACAAAGACTTCCTCCAAAATAGCTGAATTTGCTTGCATTGTTGGCCTGTACACTGCTATAGTGATACTTGTTATGTTATGGGGGAAAAGAATCCGTGGATATGAAAATGCATTTGAGCAGTATGGGCTTAACTTGGCATCACGACAAACGGTAAATGTTAGAGATAAAAATTAATGGACAAGTCCTAGGACATTACTTCTAAGTTGTCACTCCTGTTTTTGCCTTTGCTTTCCTTTTTTGTTCGAAATATATATGTTATAATTGAAACTATGTGTAGCATTAACTCAATATCATAGATAATCTCTGCAATGATGTAGAAAATGACAATGAAGAATATGCTAGAATTTGCTTTGGGGTGTGAGGGACAGTTGACGAAACACTTTTTACGTTTGTAATAACTACATGTTGGACTTAAGCAAATGGAAGTGATACGAAAATGGTTCTGCCGTGTGCATTTAATAGGTAAACTAAGATGACACTCATTGAAACATTTACAGTGGCTCTTACTTGCTCTAACTTAAATGAGATTTATTGTTAATGTCTGACATTTACATTTTACTTTAAATTGAAAAAGAATGAGATTAGAATAAAGAGAAACATGATGTATAAGAGACTAGTAAGCAACATTCTTCCCTTCTATAAAGTCAATTTGGCTTCATTCTTGCTGTGTTGCTTGTCACGAGCTGGAATTAATGCTCTGGATCCCCTTCAGGAAATTTGAATTTTTATTGAACATATTGTTCGTTAGCATGTGACTTTATTCTTAAAGCAAGCTTATTTTTTTATCCTTGCTGCAGCTATTTGAGTTCTTGAAAGGTTTGGTTGGTGGAGCCATCGTCATTTTTTCAATCCATGCTGTGAATGCATCTCTTGGTTTTGCAAGTTTCTCTTGGCCTCATATTCCAACATCTTTAGATGCCATAACATGGCTAAAAGTGTATGGACATATGAGTCTGGTAGTTGTTCAAGGAACTGTGATGGCAACTGCTATTGCACTGGTGGAAGAATTGCTTTTTAGATCATGGTTGCCCCAGGAAATTGCAGTTGATCTTGGATACCATCAGGGAATTATCATTTCAGGGATCGCATTTTCTTTCTTGCAGAGGTATGTCTTCTTTTCCGGAATCAAAATTTGTGTACTGTATTAATAAGTTCCATCTTTTAAATAGGTATGGCCTGATTCATTTATAGATTAGCAATTTACCTAATTTGTTAAAAAAAGGTTCATGCACCAGAATGAAAATCAATTTGGGCTAAATAGCAGTGACGACTACAGAAAAGTTGTATGCGTAAGAACAATTTGTGAATTATTATCACTTGAAAAGGGTTAGCTATATGAGTGGGAAAAGATCTTTATTAAATTGCTAAAATTAAAAACAGTACTTAGGGGTGTGTGTGTGTGTGTGTATATATATATATATATATATATATATATATAGAAAACTCTTACCTGTAGAGTAATGATAGATATCTAGTACCTTACGGTACGACAATCATAATGATTACAAGATCTTGTATTTCAGTAATATATTTTCTCCTAACTTAACATAACCCTCTACATCCATATATACTAAATGTTATTGGAAGCTAATGTTTATGGTTCAGCTCTCGTTCCCTAGTTAATCCATTTAAGGATCAAGTCTTGCTTATTTAATTAATCAGACTGTGTTTAATAGTTTATCATACGTGTTAACAGTCCAGCTAGATGCATTCAATAGAAAACAAAGACAAACTCTTGGAAATTAAGTCCTTGTTCAATGCTACAAAACTAGTTTATTTGGTGAATTTGTCCAAGTTTTATAAGCTCTTTTTAAGTCATATATCCAAAGAGTCTAGTTAAGATGAGCTAAGGGTGACTGCATTGTTTCTTAAACTTTCTCCATTTATGTGCCTGTAGGTCAAAGCATTCTTTCTAAACTTTCTCCCCTTCTGTCTAGTTCTTCTCCACATTTTGAAGTGAGACGTGTCCTTTTAATGAAATATCCCCTTTTTCTTTTCTAGCTTTGTGTTTGTATTTGCCTGACTATATTATAATCCACTGTCATTCTCTGTCAAAATCTTATCTTCTCTTTTCTGGAGTTTTCAGGTCTCTGCAACCGATACCTGGACTTTGGCTTTTAGCTTTGTCTTTGTCAGGTGCCCGACAGAGAAACGGAGGTAGCCTCTTCATCCCTATCGGGCTACGCACAGGAATGATGGCATCCACTTATGTGCTGCAAAATGGTGGTTTTTTAACATATCATAATAAGTGCAACCTCCCTCTCTGGATAATAGGGAGTCATCCTTTTCAACCGTTTAGTGGTTTAGTTGGTTTGGTATTTTCTTTATCATTGGCTATACTTCTCTACCCTAGACAGACTTTACATAGAAAGGAAGCTGGGGAATAAGTAAAGAATTTAGTAGTAACATCACTGCATTTTTTAATTTGGCGATGCTATCGTGTTAATATGCCAAAATTGGAGGTGGCCAGTGGCCATTTTTTATCGTACTATTAACTGGAGAGTAAAGAATGACAAGACAGCAATTGACGGCCAACAAAGAAAGATAGAACTTAGGAACCTTAAAAGCTTCAATTCTGAGTATCTTGTAAAATTCTCATGTGGAACCTAGAGGTAGGCACCAATCATGATGTGGGTTTTTAGCTTTATAGATAGATTATAGGTATAATGTACAAGATGAAAGTAGAAAAGCTATAAGTTTGTACATATGTTTTGTGTTATATTTTGTAGTCCATCATCCAATCAAAGTGTACAGTAGGTTTTGGTCGTTGCATCACTATTTTATCAGAACACAATATGATGCAGAGGAACTAGGATATAGCCTGGGTAGATATAAGTGCCGTTTTCGTTTTCTTTCTCCTAAATCTGCCATTTTCAATGGCATATTCACTTGTATTGAATGATTTTGCAGTATGTCCATAGTTTCTCCCAAATTACACTAGCCTTACCAATTTTTTTTTAAGTTTAAATTAATTTCATAACATAATTTGAAATAAAATTTATTTTTATTATAGTGGTTTAAAATATGAATAAAAAATAAAATATAAGTTTAAAATTTCACAATAATATTATTATTTTATTATTTTATTTATTTATTTATATTTTTTATTTGATTATTTATTATTTTACTTTTCTTATAACTAGTAATAAATATGATAAAAATAATCTAAATTATTCTTAAAAAATAATGATTTATAATAAGTAAAGATTTGATAATATTATAATAGGAGGTATGATCTTAAAGATTTAAATAAGTAAAAATTTATATATTACTTCTTAACAACAATTTTTATTGTCATTAAATGTTTATTTTCTTATAATTAATTTAGAGTTTCTAAATTTTGTCATAACTCTATCAATTTTTTATGGAAATAATCATTATTTAAGCACATATTATTTAAACATAATTTAAGGCAACGTATAATCTATTTATATACCTTTGATAAAACCTTATCAACTTCAAAGTGTTTCGATCAAGTTCTTTAAATATTCAAAAATTAGTTACAATTAAAATGTTGTGCCAATTCTTTTTATTTCACAAAATTAACTTCTATATATTATTTTTAATAATTATATAACATAGCTTCAAATTCCATTGTTTTTATGTATAATTAGTCCATCAAATTCAAGTGAAGTAGAAATAAATCATCAATCATGTACATGTGCATTTCGTCAATGATGAAAACTAAAAGTATACGCCGTTGCCGGGGATCGAACCCGGGTCGTCCGCGTGACAGGCGGAAATACTTACCACTATACTACAACGACTTTGATGGTAAGTGATCAGAAAAGTAAATAATTATAATAAAAGTGCATGTTAGTTATTTATTAAATTGTTTCTACGTGTTCTTAGTGACTCGTTCATTGAAGAGCTTAAATTTGAACAGCTTTCTGTGTAATTTTTCAGATTAGTTTTGTTTGAGCTTTTACATATTGACCTCTTGCCGATGAATGGTCAGTAATGAAGCATTATTTGTGAATTGTGATTAAAACTAAAACGTTTTTTTCTCTTTTTCCATGTTCTGTAGATGGATATTTGTTCCTGGATTCAGAAAATGACAAGAGAAAAAGTGAAGGAACTAATGCTGAAGGGATAAGTGCTACCTTAGGGGATTCAAATAAACAAAGATTCCTAAATAGATATTTCATCACTACTTATCTTGGTTGATTAGTAAAGTTCTTATTGATGTGCCATTTTCTATATCATATCAAATACAAATCTTTTCCAGAAAGATCCAATTTGATGACAAAATAAATAGTTCACAAGAAAATGCTTCTCCCACTGTATGTGTATGACAAGAAGGAAGCAAACAAAAAGGTTAGTAATTTACTGGTAATTAAAGTGAGAGATCTTTGTTTTGCATTAGGCCCGTTGGATGAGAGGGCCCAAAAAAATATACAAAATTTGACGTTCACCTCTAATAACATTATATTCATAGATTTGTAGATACTTCGCATGACCAAAAATATTCGCTTCAAAAGGAGTTGTTTCTTCACCAATTGTTACTCCAGAATTCTATACTTATGCAACAACCAGATTTGACAAGGACAACTAAATCTTTAAATTCTAACGTCAATTTTCACTTTCAAGTATTCATAGACAACAACGGATGAAATTGCGGGGGTCCCTTTTTTCTCATACATAATACTATATTATTACTTATTATCATGATGTTATGTTTTGTGCTTATTAAAGAGAGAAAGAGCAACGGTGCATGAAAGTAAAGTTAGGGGAAGGATAAGATGGACACGACAAAGTAAGAAGGCACGGCTTAAAAAAACTGAATTCATGGGCAAAACACCCAAAGATCCAAATTGCAAAAAGACAAAAACAAAAGAGCTTCTTTTTTTTTTTCCTCACTCACTCTCTCTTCTTATCGAAACTTAATCACAGAATTAACATGATGGACATTATTTATGAAACTCCAAATGAGAAAGAAAAAGCCGCTTCCTCCATTTCTTCATCCTCATCAGTTTACTCAACAGCAAGGGGCACAGACTCCGCCTGAGGAAAAAAAATAACATTACCAATTTGAAAGACAATGCATAATGTTCCATAATATGTAACATACTGAATAAACATACCAATTTGCGGTACTTGAGAGCATAGAACATCTCAAGATAGCGCCGACTCTCACGGCGATCCAGGTTAGACACATGCTTCCAGAAACCATACACACCCGTGAGAGTGAGAAGCCTCTGGGAGTAAATTTGCCATGTGTACCTGTGGAACAAAGAAAGAGGTTAACCTCTGATGAAGTCTTTAAGGAACAAAGTTTTTTTTTTTTTTTTTTTTTTTTTTCTTACTTCTCTTCAATACGTTGGAGACCGGCTTGAGAGATCTTGTCCCAGTGAGATGGGTCAACCTTGACCTTCTCAAAGAACTCAACAAGGAGGTCAGCAGCACGGTCACCGTGGTAAGGATCAATGTGGAACCCAGATTTTCCATGGACGATGATCTCAGCAGGCCCACCATTGCATGTTGCAAATGTTGGCAACCCACAAGTCATGGCCTCAACCACTGTCAAACCAAATGCCTCGTACACTGCAGGCTGCACAAACGCACCCTTGGTGTCGGCGATCACACGGTACAGCTCTCCATTCCTCACACGGTTCATCTGAGATGAAATCCATCTGAATTGCCCGTTCAACTTGTACGTCTCGATCAGGCTATACATCTTCTTCATCTCCGCCTTCTCTTCCAAGTCCTTCGACTCCTTCCTCCTGTCTCCAGCAACGACCACAAGGTTCACCAACTCCCTCAGCTTCGCGTTCTTACCGTACCACTCCACTAGTCCTGTGATGTTCTTCACACGGTCCAGCCTTGCCATGGTGAAAATAATTGGCTTCGTGCGGTCCTTCAGCACACATCTGTCTCAGACAAAATTATATCACAATGTTGAAAGTGATGTCAATTTGATTAAAACCTTGCATGGTATGATTAGATAAGACAAATGAAGTGAGAGGAGAAACTGACATGTGTTCTTCGTTCTCGACTGAACTGTAGAGAAGCTCTTCGATTTCGGTGTGGAAAGAGGTCAACCTGCGGCTAGTTTCGGTGTGGGGGAAGTAAATGGTTTGATCAGCTCCGGGAGAGACAATGTTGAATTTTGGATCGAAGACATCAATACCGTGCACAACACGGTAGAGTCCAGGAAGGGTGAAGGCTGTGTGAGACTCATACTGTCCAACAGTGTCCTTGCTGTAAATGATTCAAGAGATTTGATGAGTTAATCAGTAAGAAAGTTTGGTGAGAGAACAAAATTACAAAAGGGGCAACTCACCTTCCAGCAATCTCTTGGAATGTACTGGTGATGATGAAATCTGTGTGGTTCATGGCAAATAGATCGGCTGTGAATTGGCAAGAGAAGTGGTATCTCTCTTCCAGTTTTTTCCAGTAAATATCGGATTCAGGGTATTTGGTCTTCTCAAGTGCATGAGCAATGGTACACTACATGGATAAAGATAAAATCTTAGGCCTCTGAATTCCAATATATATACATATATATATAGTTATCACAACTTTAACTATATAGTTGTGGACCAACCTGAGTGACACCTAATTTATGTGCCAACAAAGAGGCAACGATGTTTCCATCACTGTAGTTTCCAACGATCAGATCTGGCTTGCCTTGCAACTCTTTTGCAAGCTCATGAGCAACATCCTGTTAACAAGAAAGAGACAATTGATTAGAGAAGTGAAAACGCATCAAAATGCTTAACCGGTGTTAAATTTGTACTGGGGTCAAAAGTCTACCTCGGTGTAAGTTTCCAGGTAGGGCCAGACTTCGAATCTTGAGATCCACTTGCGAACAATTCCGTTCTCAGTTCTAAAGGGAACTCGAAGAATGTGAGAGTGTTCAGTTCCAAACACCTTCTCAAGACGTTGGCCGCAAGTAGTACCTACTGCATCTGGGAGAAGACGGGTGATCTGCATTTAACAACATCAACAAGCATCAATTAGAATAACATATCCACATGCCACACACACTACACACCAGTAAGGTTGCTAATAGGACTTCAAAAATATATGTATACTAGGACATACGATGAGAATACGAGGAACAATGTCCAATCCTTGTTGTTTAATGCGATGGAGCATCTCATTCTCCAAAGCACGAACTTGATCCAAGATGTAAACAACCTGACCACCAGTGTCAGGATATCCCAAGACATTATCTTGGGCAAAGTAACCATGGGGAGAAAGAATAACAACATTAAAGACCATAGGGATTCTTCCAAGGAAAGTCTCAAGGGTGCACGGATCAGGGGCCTCAAGAAGATCCAAGAGAAGTTGAATTGACTCGAGTACACGCTCTGCGTTGTCACCCCACCCTCTCTCCAAACCAATCTCCTGGAACTTGTGCTCAAATGCTGAGTATGGGGTTTCAGGAGGCACTGTGCCCAGATACTCCTCAGCTTTCCTCAGAACATGTTGAAGAGCATCCGGGTTTTGAATTCTGTCATTCAACATCAAAGTCTGCATACCAACAATAATATCAGTCAGCAAAATCAAAACACACACGCGTGCACACACAAGACCCAACACTGAAACCATAAGAAAAAGAACGAACTAACTACATGCCTTGAGTTTAACATGTTACAGAAACTGTCGCCACAAACATATTAGATTTGAACTCCAGATCTGGTTACTAGACATGGTACAAACATGGATGCAGATACTCAAGTCATTGAACTACTGAAGAATGTGCCTAACGCATATGCATACACTTCTCACTGCTTGATTTACTCTAGTTTAAAGGCCAGAAATAGATCTCTACCTTTCCCTTGACGCTGTGAAGCCTGAGGAATTCCAAAAGCGGGTGCAAGCTCTCCTTGTCATGGAAGAGTTTGGCAGAAAGGTGACGGTTGAGGAACTGCACGCCATTTCCAATTGACTTGTTAAGAGTTGGGCGGGGGAAGGATGCGGTAAAGGGTTCAAAGTCCAACTCAAGCACAAAGTTGCCATTAGAACTGCAATAAGAGTGAGAGAGACGTTTACAAATAGTGTAAGAAACACAAGAAGTGCACCGCTTAAAACAAACTTGAGCCTTTTTTTTCACCTTCCATCAACAAGTTCCTCCTTGAAGCGCAGGTACTCAGCAGGTTGCAACGCCTCAACAACTAGAGCGTGCACATTCACTCTCAGGTACTCCCACACACCAGGCCTTGGACGAACGGCCAGAGCAACCCATGGTGGCAAAACTATGGCTTCCTACAACATACAAAGAGAATAAACAACGACATGAGTAAACCAACAAAACAGAACCCACAGATTATAGCTAAAATCCTCCTATTCAAAGCCCTAAAAGAATTAGTTACCTGAGTAGATCTCAAAACTTCTCCAAAGGCACCATCAGTAAGCTTCTGTCTGCTCTCCTCGGGGATTTCCTCAAACTCGGCGATGACCTGATGGTGTTGCAAAATCCCCTTGCCCTTGCCTTCGATCCTGTCAAAATTCCGAAAATTTGTTAGTGTTACACGATTTGCTTCCCCACACATACGTAGTAGAACTTTCACCACCTTTTTACGAGACAAACACAAACACAAAATGAGCTTCCTTGAACTAACTCACTGTCTAAGCACAGTTAGTGGAACTTCCACTAACTTTAAAGAGAGAAAACACACACATACACGAATTGAGCTATTTTAAACAAACTCGTTGTCTGAACATAATTAGTAGAGTTTCCACCACCTTTAAGGAGAGAAAAAACACACACAAAAACTAAGCAACCATAAACAAACTAACTGCGTAAAACCCTTTGACCATAAAAGAACTTTTAAACCAAAAACTGAAATGATGAGTTTACCTTGACAAAAGGGCCAGAATTTCGTTCCTGTTGGCAGACAGGGTTTCATCAAGCCTCTCACGGAGACTGTGAACACGGGTCAAACGATCGGTAGCCATTGGCTTGAAATATCACAGGGAAAGACTTCAACTGCAACAACAAAAAGCGTTTTAAGACACGGATCAAGGATTGTACAAAACAGGTCATCACGAAAAACCATTAATCTCGAGTTATCACATAGTCAATACCCCAAACAATTGATCAAACAATAAATAAAAACATAAAAAAATATTCTACATAACTGGATTGGATTTCAAGACCAATACCACCCAACCCCACCAACCCATTGTCCACAAAAATACAATACCAGATCTTCAACTTTTTTCTACTAAGATTTCAACCTTAAACAGTGGTGCAGAAGAATAATTGCAAGATGCACTTTCTTTTTCCCCTGTCACCAACTTGTCATTTTAAATAATAATTACATTAATTAATTAGAACAATAATAGCAATTAACAACCAACCACAGTGGTTGAAATAAAGTCATGTGCTTGGACTATTGTTTTTAACATAAATTGAATATTCCACTCAAGGCTTAGCTTAAACCTCTCATAAGTCTCAACCGTTCATCCCGAAGAAAAAAGAAGACTTTCTTTTGAATTTTTAATAACAAGAAACCAACAAAGAAATCCTGGGTTCGAGGCCAGGCTGTACAAAGTCCTATCTTCATTTGTTTTTTTTTTTTTTAACACAGAACATGCATTCAAGAGTCTAATCTAGTAACCGGTTAAGGATTAACAAAAAAACAGACCGACAGGATCATCTTCCCCACAAAGCGAATACAGTCTAAAAACAAGTTTTTCTGAGTAAAATTGAACAGAGTGGACCCAGAAACAGAGTTTGCGTAACCGCACCACCCCATGATATTTGATGGCATTATTAGAGACCCCGTGTAAGAGGGTGGAGTCTGATCCATTGGTTAGAAAATGAAAATTCAAGAAAATGAAAATCACTGTAAAGTGGAAGCGGTGCACAGGGCACCGAAACAGGGGAGAGACAGAAGAAGGAAAAGAAAAAAAGAAAAAGGAACCGAAAAGAGAAAGAGAAAAAGAACAAACAGTACTTACGAAAACAAAATGAACGCAAAATAGAGAGGGGGGTTACAAAGAGAAGAAGTGAATGAATGGAAACTGAGGTGGTGGCTGCGTCAATTTATAGACAAGAGGAGCACCAAGCAGAACGGGAATTTCACATATGCAAAATAAATAAATAAATTAAATAAAAACTTTAATTAAGTAAGAGATTCACCAAAGGTCAAAAAAAACTTTATCTATCTTCTTTCCTACTCCACCGAGGGTGGTTGAGTAAATGCACAGGGTATAATAAAAGTATATTCTTAGTGTTGCTGCAAAATTTAAATAGAATTATTAGAATATGCATTCTTACAGTGATTACTCTCTGCCACATCAGGCTTTTATTTTATTTTATACTACGATATTATTGAACTGTATTTCATTTCATCTGTTGAGCTGGATCAGAATGATTTTATGGTACAATAATTATACTTTTTTACTGTACGAAATGTGGCTTTTTTTCCGTGCAATAAGGCGTTCTTTAATGTAGAACAGATAATTTTTATTTGAAAGTTAGTGCAGTAACTGAACATAGCTGTGTCTGTTTAATAATAACGTTAAATGTGTAATATATTATATTATGCCGAAAATAATGTCGTTCTACGTTCAAGCTTTGTGTTTGTCTTAGGATCATAAATATTTGGAATGCATAAATCCTTGTTTCAAAAAACCGTGTGCGCAACAAATCAGGGTACTATTGCATCCCCGATAACTACGATCCGTACAACTGTCTATTAAAACGAAATAAATGTAAAATGTTACAAATTAAAAGAAAAAAAAAATGCATTTACTCTGGTCCTTGATGTTCAAGGAATTAATTAAAACCAGTGATTGATAAGTTTTATCTTGTGGACCAAATATTACCTATTTTAATCATCATAACTGCTTAGACATGAAGAAAGCAAAAATCATCCCTTAATTACTCATGTATCAGAGTGTTGTATACGTTTTACTCCAAACCTTTTTGTTTGATTCCTAACAGTATGCGTTGTAAGCTTGGTTTATATATATTTAATACTAAAGGGACGCGTAATTAAGATAAACATAAGCTTGGTTTATATATATTTAATACTAAAGGGACGCGTAATTAAGATAAACATATTAATTTTAGGATACTCATAATAAAGTAGCAGCATTAAAATTCGAGGCATGGATAAAATTGAAACGTTCCGCTCGGATCACGTGAGATTGCAAGGTAGAAGTGTCACGTGAGGTGTAAGTGTTTGAATGGGTGCTTAAAAACAATCAAAAGTGGATTGGTGGGTGCATTGTGATGTTCGTCACAACAGAGCAAAGTCTTTTCGATTTTTATGTGTATATAAATAATAAATAATAAATAAATAAATAACATTGTTATAAAAGTAAAATAGAAATAGGTGTATATGATGAGATGGAGCTTATGAAGAATATGCTCTGAATTAAAAAAGTCAGATGAGTAGTCAGTGATGATTACTATATGACAATTGAGGTCATGCGCAAATATCGAAAATACCAAATTTTGACGTTGTAAATAATATACGTGTTTCCATATATAATTCTCAACTTGCATTTCAGATGACAGAACCAGGAGGAGGAAACAAAGCTGTTATTATTACTATTTATTATTGATGGAGTCAAATAGTGAAAGAGGTTTGAAAAGAATAGATGAGTGTGATTCTAGCGAGTTCCAAAATTAACCTAAATTTACCATGTTGTAGTAGTGGTGGGTGGGGTTGAAATTTTAAGAAACAGTAATGTTTGATAATATTTTATAGTTTGCCTCGAAAAGAACCATTCATAATTACAGGCATACCAAGCTTGGTGTGGTTTATTTGTTGTTTTCAGAAACCACTTTTGTCTGTCACAGCTACTGTTTTTGCACTCTTTCAATCTCTCTCCGACTCATCTTCTCTGTTTTTAAACTCGTATCCTTATCCATTTTTCCCCACTCCCTTCCTACCCTATTATTTTCTTCTTATTATATTATTTATACTCAGTACTCTAATAAACAATTCTTATTTATTTAATCACTTTTAGTATTGTGTGGTTCCTGTACTATTTGACTCAATGCTGTTGTCGCATCCTCTAAATTGCTGATGGGATTGTTTACATTACAATAATAAACTAGTCTCATCAATGCTGCTATTTGAAGGGAACTCTTACCAATATGTTTCTACAAATATATAAATCATTTCGTTTATCAATTTTATTAAAATTAGGTTAATCTTATTCTTTACTTTATAATGATTGAATTGTTATTTTATTTTTTTCCTGTGTTTTTCTATACTTACTCATTGACTTTATGTGTAAGAATGGTAATTTAAAAATTTGGCAAGTAATAAGTTTTTTTTTTTGGCTTATATTTTAAATGTTTACTTTGACCAATTAATGTAGCAAAGAAATTTCTAATAAATTGATAAATGGATAGAACGTCCTAAACAAATTTTATGACATTACAAGATCGCAACCTTTGATAATAATGCTAGAAGACTAAAACTCATTGAATTTGTTTTTCTGAAAAAAAAAAGATAAAACTTACTGTTTGTTACTAATTAAGTCAAAAATATAACCTACAAAAACAGTCTAGCAATTAAATTAAATAATATTTAATGAGTTAGATTGGTGAAGGCAAGTTTTATTTGTAAACTAATGTCATTTCAAAGTTAACTAAAAATATAATAAAAGATTGTTATAGTGATGAATTTCATACGCTTTTAAATAAAAGTTCTCCTCATTTGTATTAATATCAATAGAAAGTCATACGTCAGTTTACGCATGCATTTATTTTTTGAGAAGATGTATTTATCGTTGTTCGTTTACAGTTGTAGATAAAAATAAAATTCAATTATCATATACTTACCATATAAAAGCTTTATTTATAGTTATCCAATCTTTTATTAAAACATTCTTATACCATTACAATGATGTTTTCAAAGTTTAAGTTTAGTTTCTGCCTATTTATATATGTGTGTAACATGTATGTGACATTTAAAGTAACATGTGCAACCGTAACAAATCTATCATGTAATTTTTTTTTTCTAAAAAAAATACATTATAAGTACAAAATATTTACTGATTTTATTAGTTACAGTCTGTCGAAGAATTCTACTATTACCATGTTAATAATTTTCCTTTATCAATATATCTTTTTTAGATGTGAAACTCTTTATTTGAATAAGTTACCTCAAACATTGCACTGCACTGCACTTAATGCTTACATTTAAATATATTAGAAAGTATGCAATAAATTTAATTGAATGATTAAATATTTTACACTTAAATATTACAATAATAATTTATTTAACAAAATTTTTGTTTGTGATTTTAATTTGGAATAACAATGTAATAGGTATAGCTGGTCGATTAAAAAAAAGAGTACTTCGTTATTTTAGTCCCTATATCTATTAAGGTTTATTTATGTACTTTATTAAAATCATGTAAAATATAACCCCTAGAATATTTTTCATGCATTAAATAAATTTTCAACCTAGACTATAGTATAACATTTATGTAAAGAATATTTTACGACTATATAAACTATAGAAATAATATATATATATATATATATATATATATATATATATATATATATATATATATATATAATTTAAGGATGAAACAATTTTTTTTAAAATAATTCAAAATATAAAACATATTTAAATTTTTATTTTTATTTTTAAAATAAGAAAAAACATAAATATATATATACCTATACACCCACAGTGAAACACTTAAAAATATAAAAATACGAATGGGAGTAAATTTTCACGGAAATTCTTAAGTACACGTGTGTGTGTGTGTGTGAGATTATTCAAATTAATTTGTAGCATATAAATGTTTGTGAAAATGTGAATTATTAAAAATATGATATTAGGTACTGAAATTGGCAGCTGCACCAGATATGGAAGGAATTGTAAGCAGACAGGTGCAATGGAGAGGATGATGAGATAATAGAATGATTAAATTAAATTTGCAAAATGCTTTATACGAGGACGTGGCATTCTGTTCTTGGAGGAAGATCTATATTTTGGATATGCTATGTGCCTCTATTCTTCATCTCACGTACATCACGATTTTATTTAGATAATTTTGCATGGGTCCTCATATGACACGTGTCTCTTGGTGGCCAGTTTTAGATATCCAACGTGTCACTAACCACCGACACCATTTTTGCTTTGTTTGTATTTTCTTTTGGTACCCTCATCAAGGATCATTAAAAACATGAAGCATAATAATGTTTGTAAGAATTAAAATTACATAGGTTTTAAATAGGAAAGGAGTGTAAATAGAGATTGGTAGGGTAGAGAGAAAAGAGAACATGTGGGGAGGGAGTGGGTGATCAGGACAATTTTGTGGTGGTGCTCTGTCCCACCAGCTGTGGACTTTGTCTCCAACCATAGTAACATCTTGCATACTATACCAGAGTATCAATCTTCTCTATCACTTAATTCTATTTTCACTTTTTTTATAATCTTATCTCATTTTAAAAAACTCAATTATTATATATTTCAAAATCATATATAATATGGTTTATCTTATAAACTTTTAAAGATAAACCACTCTTTTCTAATAAAAAATCATAATATTTTTAAATGATATATAAATTCGTTAATATGTTGTATTTAAATATTATCATAATATAATGAATCATAATTACAATTTATTGGTATTTAAATTAATTTCATATTATATATATATATTTATATATATATATATATGAATGGAAAATTATGATGTAATACACATTTATTGTAAATATAATTAATTTAAGAAAGAAAACAATATGATGACGCATTTTGACTATGATAATATTAGATTTACATAAAGAAAAACATCGTGTACTAAAATTTTCATAACATAAATTATTGGTGTGAAAAAAAAAACAATAACTAGGGATGACGAAGGATTGGTTTGGACATGAATAATGTTTACCATTATTCGATCTTAAATAAGAATTCTTATATTATCTATTTTTTTATTTGTGGGATACTTGCATATATTTTAAAAGAAATAATTTATAAATTTTTAAAATCAAATATAAATAAAGTTAAAAAAATATAAAATATAGTATAAATTAAAATAAATATAAAATATAATATAATATTAATTAAGTTTAATCTAATAAAATATAAATTAAATTTAATTAAATTTAACTTAATAAAATATAAATTAAGATTTTATTTTAATTCTTTTTAAATAATAGATATACATTGGTACACGTAGTATTTATTCAATCCGTTTATAAAAAGATATTAAAATATCCACTATTCATAAGTAATAAATACAGGTACTGACTATTTGTTACGAATTTTATTCAGAAATATTCACGAACACAATAATATTTTTGTCATCCTATAAATAGGTCATACAAATTTGTCATGTCATATGTGTGAATTGCATTCCTATTAAGTAACTTTTTTTTTATAGTGGTAACTCAATACATATAATATGATAGCTACAAATTTTTGAGTCTAATTCAAAACATAAGATTCCTGAAAAGTATAGTCAATTGTCTTTAATGTGAGTTAGTAGGTTATGACATGAGATGTAACATTTTTATTGATAGATAAACACATTTGTTTTTTTTTTATAGATGTTTAACGGTAACATAAAGGGTGTGTGTGTTTTTTGTAAAGATAGATTTCAGAGATAGTGAGTGAATATAGTCTTAAAAAATTTGAAAGTGAAAGTGAGTAGATTTAAAGATGAAATGATGAAGTTTGTGAAAGATTTCATAGATGTGATTGAATAAAAGAAATATTTTAACAAATTAAAATGTAAGATTACTTTTTTTTTAACTATATTATTATTATTATTATTATTAATATTATTAATACTATTTATTATTGAAGGATGTTATCCTTAGATAATACAAAGAACCATCTACAACATCACATGCAATTTGATAATTTGAAATGAGGGTAGTTTGGTCACAGTAACAATATCATCTTCAAATCTCCTGTGAATATTATAAAATGTGTGTATCTTGTAAATCCATCTCTTCCCTGCCTTCAAATAACTGGAAAGGAATACGAAAATCTCCACCTCCTATTGTTGACATAATCGTAGAATGTTTCATCTTCTCAAATCTTCTCACCCTTAACTAGATGAGATATTGAAATTATTCTCCAAATCCGCTCTTTCCTTCGTCTCACAAATCAGATAATACAAACGTCAATGATACCACAAATACAACCCACCAAATTCCTATAATAAGAAATGTTGTTTAGATTTGACTTTTTCATTTGTTAGTTTGTGTTTCGAACGGTTCGAACGGTCTTGATTTAGACCGTCCGGTTGTTTGTGCTGTACATTCGGTTTTATTTTTTTGCTGTTTGTTTTCAGTGCTTAAGTTGGTTATATATTGTAATCAATTTCTGTTTTCGTATGTGTCAATATTTACGTAATATTCAGTTTTTTAATCTCTCTGTTTTTTCTTCTGTTTTTCTGGGTTTCTGAATTTCTTAGTTTCCTCTCACGAACTCAACAAGAACCATCATCATCATCCAATGCAAACACGTTAAAAACCAATGAAATATATAGGTTATATATCATCTTTCAATTTTTAGTCCAAAGAGTTACACTTATTTTATTTGTGTTCTAATTCATTATTAATTATTCTTTAAAAGTTATAATTAAGTTTCTTCAATCAAATTTATATTAACTAATTTTCCGTTATTAATTAATAGGTAATTTTTGTATTAATGGGAGGGACTATTTTAATGATATATAGGAAAAAGAAAAAAGAGAGTTTCAAACAGGTAAACAAAATACAAGTGAAAAAGAAAAACGAAAACGCAATTTCTCATCTCTTTTATGTAGTAATTTGTTTTGCCCTTATTTTGGAGTGAAAGGTGTTACTGTCTGTCCGCCGCGGTTTTTGTTTTGTTGAAATGGTTTGAGCAGGTTGTCGTGTGTGTCGTGTTGGGTTCCCTTTATGAACGGACGCACTTTCAAGATTTGTACGTACGTACCCAGTGTTCACTGTCACTATTCCTGCACGTGATATACCTTATCCTTTTCTATATTATCACCTATCTCTATTTATCTGTTCATTCTTATTCATTCAAATATAAAGTGAATAAAGGATCTTACCTCTAAATATATACTCAATTATAAAAATGTATATGTTGTTTATCAGTAGTTATATATTTATAAAAAAAATTAATACCATTTTAACACTACACACATGTCAAAATGTGGTTGGACGATTTCAAATTAAAAAAAAAATAGTTTTCTTTTTCTAAATATGCTCTTACCTTAGTTTTTTTTAATTTGAAATCGTTCAACTACATTTTAATACGTATACAATATAAAAATAGTGTCAAAAAATTGTATTAAAATATCATTTTCCTATTTATAACGTCTTTAATTTCCATGAAAGAGGGTTATTTTTTATAGTTTTTTAATGTTGTTGTAGCAGTGCATGAGAGTCCATACATGGAACACGTGAGTCATGCAGTGTCAGATAGAAGGGTCAGCCTTTTTATCTTTTTCCACATAAACACTTCAAATCCTATTTTATTTACCAATGCCCACTTCACGTCACCGCTCACGCAGTACATGGCAAATTACCTTCACGATACACAAAAACCACTTCAATCACCGTTACAGTACTCACAACAATAAAATATATTTATGTCATTTTTAAAAAAACAACTATAATTTCAAACGTACGGAGCCTTAGAAAGAATACTGACTGATGAATGGATTTCAATTTAACTATTAGGTAAATGTAAAACATCATCTTTTTTGTTTTATTAACCATACTACACAACTTAATCATGCTTCCTTCTTTTCAAATTTACTTAATTCAAGCTTTGACTTTTTCAAACACACGTGCCATGCAAAATATCAAGTAGGAAAATAACTAACAAATTAATCGATTTTTTAAAATGACGTTCGCAAGCAAAGTTGATTAAATTACAAATTATGGTACTTTTGTGAAGTATAGCAACAAGGAGAAGAAAAAACGACGAGGAAGTGCGTTTGTAAAGATGTAAAGTAGAAAGAAAAAAGGTGTAAAACTCACTTTTTTATTTCCCACTTTCACATCAGCTTAACTTTTCTTTTCTTCTCTCTACCAACTCTGCAGCGAGCAAATTCTCATTGATAAATCAGTGGCAGAGGTTCAACTAAGCTAATTTATTATACCCACAATATCATTCAAATACACGCATTTTATATCTTAATAATAAACTCAAACGAGTATAATATAAATAAAAATTCCTATCAACTCAGACAAGTATAAAATGATTATAAGTACTTACTTTTATTTAGAACAACTCATAAAAAATTAATCGAATTTTATTCTCTAAGCACTTTGTATTTTATAAGATTGAATAAACTAAAATAGTCTATTAGGCTAAACAAATGACCGGAAAAAATAAAGTTAAACAAATAATTCCGTATTGATAATATTGTCTTGTTAAATATGTGACTTGCCAATTTTTATAAAATTCAAATTTAACAAAAAAAAAAAAGGTACGAATTTCAGTGAGCTTTCTTAAATGCAAATATCTCCACTATCAAAATTGTATACCGTTCTTTTTATTAAAAAAAAATATGCCGTACAGAGAATCCCAAACCCATAAGTTGCTTGATATGTTGATACGAAGTGATAACTTATCTTACTCTTTATATATTATTTAAAGTCAAGTAAGTGTTGATATGACCATTGAAATAAAAAATATTTAAGAACAACTTTTTTTTCGTAAATATTAAAATTATATATAATTAATTACATTATGGGAGCTTAAAATGTAATACTCTTTTCTACAAACTCTAATTTCAATCATACATGCTTCTAAAACAATGTAAACATAAACTAACACACAAATAAAGATCGATTAAAAACCTTACATTTACTATTTTTTCATAATAAAATTTGTTAACAATAAAGTATTTATTAGCGAACAATTTAAACTTTATAAAATTGATCATGCAAAGGAAATATTCCTACCCCATCTGGGCAGATAGTGTATGTTTGATCTCTGCGAATCGGTTTGATATTTTTGTAACATTACACAAAATCAAATGTGGCAACAAAAACTGATTTTATAGTTGTTCTTTTGGAAAAGTAGTTGAAAGAAAACACATGTTTCTGCGTATATTTGAAGCAAAAGAGAGAGTGAGAAATTATAGTGATATGAAAAGGGAACAGATAACTTAGAATATGTGGGGTCGTTGACCAAAACTAGGTTGTAATTTATAGTTATAATTGTTATAAAGAAAATCAGTGGATGCTTAAATGGTTTTATACAAATGGCTTTTCATTTCACAAATCAAAATGACTTTTCTTACACTCAAAGCGTCATATTACAAACTATTAATTCATTCCCTTTTGGTTGGAGTTGCTTTGGATGATGCTTCAACTTCATCAACTCCTAATTTCTTTCTATTAGTACAATTATTTATCTCTTATAACTAACTACTCATTAGGAATTTCAATTTTTAATTTTAAATAAACATTTTTCTCTTTATAACTCTTTTATTACACTTACTTATAATAAATAAGAATCGTCTTTTGATATTTTATAAATATAATCATAGAATTAGAAAAACTAATAAAATAGTATTTATTTATAACTATTAATAAAAAAAAAATATTCATCTTTATAAATGCTTTTTAGTATATGCACTTTTTATTAATTTTACACTTTCTAAATAACTCATTTTATTAGCTTTATTATTTATAATATATTATGATTATCTTTAAATATTACACAATTATATCATTATAAAATTTGAAAAATGCTTACTTTATAAGGATTTAGATTTTAATAAGTGTTATATTATTTAGTCTTTCAGTATATTATTTATTTACTATCACCATACAAAAAGAAATACAAACATTTACTTAAACCTATTTTTTCAGCGGTATATTTACAGATATTTTTTTTGAAATATTAGCAAGACTCCATTCACTTAACTAAGAAAAAATATTACTACCACTCGTTAACCATTAATAACAAAGTATTTCACAGGGAAAGAAAATAGAATTTATTTTAATTAAACAATTGAGTTCAAATACTAAATACATAATTATATTAAATATGTTAGAAAAATATTATATATAGTAATTTTTTAAAATTTAATAGAATCACTTTTTTGTTTGATAACAATAAAAGCATATAAAATAACTAACACGATAAATAATCTTTATAAATTAAGTGAATATTTATTAAAATATATGTTGCATGTAGTTAAAAACTTTTTGATTTTGTTGACTACAATATTGAATTGAGTTATTTGAGAATATGACATGATACTATTTATTGAGTATTTAGTGTTTGATAGTTTTGATATTCTATGAGGAATGAATCATCTAGTCGACACCAAATACCGGATATTAGATATTGTGTTTCCTAAATCAAGACCAATCAAATACTGTGTTTCCTAAATCAAAATCAACAGATATACATTGATAATAATGTTACTCATTAAGTTAGGATATTGCTTGTCGATATCTCCTTGTGCTTGTTGAAAACATCATCGCATTTGAAGATTTAGCAAAAAATAAGGGCAATTTCTTCTAGGTGAGGTGGCCATTGAGCCTCTGAGCCAATGGACCCATATATGTGACCCATTTGGATGTGGTCCATGATCATCAATGTATGTCTATAAATATTATTTTAATCATAATTTGACCTCACTATTTAGATTTGACCAGAATCTCTGACCAAGTTAAACATGAGATGATCTTTTGCAGACATCCCGTCATTCGATAAAGGACGAAGGAGACTTGAAGGACATTTATCAGACAATGAAGAGTTTGTAAAGTAGAAGGAGACTTTGCAGGATATGTTTTACTCAGCAAAAACAAAATACAAAGCTTATAAATAGGAAAATTATGTAATTGAATTTTATTTTATAATGACTATAATCTCTTTAAAACTATTTTTGTTCTTTTTCCTATTTCTTTATAAGTTTTTTTTATCTCTTTATTCTTTATTTTTTATTTATTTTCCTATTATCTCTTTATTCTTTATTCATTTTGAGTAAGTTTATTTTTATCCCTTTTCTTAAGTCTATTCTTTTTGAACTTTTGCATGCCTACACGGTTGAGCCTTTACATGTGTCTCAAAAGGGTTCAAAATCAAAGTATTTTTCTTCTTATGCTATGACCTAAATTATTTGAATTTATATTTTTTTGTTGGATTTTACAATACAACAAAATTGCTAGTTAGTTAGAAAAATTAACAAGGAAAAATATTTCTTATTAATTTCTTGCTATTTAGTGAGGTAATCATTACAAAAAAAAATATTGTAGCTAATTTAAAGTTAATAAAATACGGTTTGATAAAGGTATTTTTTATGTCACTATTCCCTCGTAATATTCATTTGTTTTAGTTACAAAATAATTTTTTGCTAATTCGTAACTAATAAATGATATTTATATTTGGCGAAGAAATAATATTCAAGTTACTCTCTTGCTAGTTTATTTATCACAATTCTATCCCTAAATTTGTTACAGATCCACTAGGAATTAGCTAGGTATAAATTGTTATAATATATTATGGATCAATTAGGGATAAGTTATTATAATTTGCTATGGATCAACTAAGGAATAGTTGCAAATTATATGAAATTTATCATATCATATAAAGATGACTTAAGTCTTCAAATATGACTTTCTATGAATTAAAGATCATAAAATAGGTGAAAAATATCTAAGTTCAATTCAACATAGAAGTCTTTTGAAAATAGAGTATATTTCTAGTAGTAATTACCATATAAATTGAATAATATTATAAGATTTGTAAGGATATTAATTTTTAATGTCCGTATTCTAAATGTATTTTGTCTTTATAAAATATGTTAGTCTATCATATTCTTATTGAATTTGTGATTTCCAATTACAATCATAATAATGTTTTGTGTAGGTGTAGAAAATATTAAAAAATGAGAGTAGTTATTTAATTAAGTATATGTTTATAATTATATGTGTGTTTATTGATAGAATTGTATCTTGAAAAAATTTATTCAAGAATTGATATATTTATTTAGTATAAGTTTAGTAATAATTTATCTGCAGAGTAGAAGGATTACACAAACAATAACAAGATAGTAAGTTATAATTAATGGATAAAAGAAATTCATAAAAATAGGATGGTCTTTTATGAAAACATTATGTAACATATATAATTTCGATGTAAAGGTAAGAAGATGATAAGATTTTATTGATTTGTTATGCCTAACATAAATGAAATGTGCAATGCAGCAGTGATAGTTTCCACCCCAAAAGTTGCTATCTTTCATAGTCAAGTTAGCAATGAGTTTGTTCATATATTGCTGTCAACCATGTTTGCGCATCTTCTCTTTCAAGATATTTGACCAGTTTAGTAATTATACATTTACTAGTTTTTAACTATAATTTAATTTTCTATAATTCTTTATATTGGTATATATTTTTAAATAATTATCATACAGTTAATAAATTTATCATACATCTCCATTTTTATTAGATAACAATGTGGTATAATTTTTTTTTCATATATTTAATCTGGGTTATAAATATGATTTTGATATTGCAATATATTTCTAACCTTTTAAACAATATTATAAGATTAAATTGAATTAAAAAATAATAGAAAAACTAAAATTAACTAAAACCAACAAATTAATAAGAACTAAATTACTATATACTTCCTTTTATTTGTTGTTGTCATCTCCAAGAGTTTTAGACACTGTTCAGTAACGTAAGAACCATATAATTATAGGTATGTGTTAATTATCCATATAAAATTATAATTATAAAAAAATTGTAAAATGTATGAATTAACTTCAAAGTTAATATATATTATTAACTTAGACATTCTAATATAATGAAATAAAACATAATAAATACTCCATACACCTATTATATCTATTATTCACCCTGTACAATTAAACGGAGGTGTTTAATTGGTTGAAATAATTAACAAAAAGTTAAAATAGATACAATTTAAAACTATAGATGTAATAGTTTAAATTCTACAAGTCATAAAATATAACATTTAAATTAAAAAAAATCAATATATTAATCTCATGAAAGGGAGAAAATTTAGTTTGATTAAAATTGTTATATAGAATAATAAATTGAAAATGAATAGATGATAATCCATCTATCTAAATTTATTTGACATAAAAAGTAAAGTTGATGTTTTTTTATGCGTTAAATATGTGCTTTTTAAAATCATTTTTAAAAATGATATATTTATAAATGAAATTATATATCTAGAGATGTAAAAATGGATTATGATGTGAAACAAATTGATTTCAATTTACTTAATTCATGGATTAAACTCAATTGAAAGTTGGTTGACCAGCAAATCTAGGAAGAATAACCAATAAAGTTTTTTACTATTTTTATTATAATTATTTATTATTTTTAATATTGAAGATTGACAATTTATTTATTTTAAATACTAGATGTTTCTACACTGATATTTGAATAATTTGAATATTTAATTTATTTATTTGTCAAATTATATAAATGATCAATTTAATATTTAATTACTAAACTACTATCATAATAATAATATTTAATAAAATAAATGAACATTTGATTTTAATAGTGTTTTTTATATTACAGACGAAATTTTACAACATAGTATAATATAACTTGGACATAACATTTATTGAGATTTACAATAAAATAAATATATAATTTAAAGAATAAAAGCATATTTAATATCTAAATAAAAGTCATACTAAAAACCATGTTTATAATCATGGAAGATTGTTTAAAGTAAGAAAATATTTGTTTATGATAATTTACAAAGGATGTGAGAGGAGTATTACATTAGAGTTTATTAAAGTATTAAGGCTAATACATGTCTATAAAAAGTAATAATGTCTATAAAAGATATATAAAGAAATAAGTTGTGAACTTATGGATATAATAGTTTATATATTTATACTGTGGTTTTGTATAAATTAATTAGGTTTAAGTAGTAATATTTTATTTTTAAATTTTATGCTATGATCTTACTTCTTTTTTCTTTCAAATTTTATGATATAATTTAATCATTTAAAATTTCATATTCTGAATTTAAGTATGTTATTTTATGTAAATATTTTTCGTGTAGGATTATGATGACTTCATTAAAATTTTGTCTTTATAAGATTTTTAGTTGACTAAAAAAAAGGTATGTGATGTTCTAATCTTATGTAATGACATTATTATCATTAATTATTATATCTAACTTATTGTCTATTTTAAAGCTATACAACTCAATCACCTAAAACATACTAAAGATGTTTCTTTACTTGTATTTGTTCATGAAAATAAAGATAACAGATCCTGTTTTTTATCTTCTAAGAAAATAAAAATATATTTATAATATTTATAAAATAAATTTTGAAACGTGTGTTTGAGAAAGAAAAAAAGAAAAATATGAAAGTGAAAGGGATTGAAAACAAAAATGTCAACATTAAAAATTCATAACAATGTCTAATATAAATTTATTCAGAAAAGAGTTGATAAATGAAATAAAAATTATATAAGATAATATGAGTAATATAATAATAATAATAAATATTTTTGTTTTACAACCTTAAAAGAAATAATTATGATATGTATTAAATTTCTACACTTTCTCTATCTTCATTATTTTACATGTTATATTCTTTTATACTAATTGGTGAAATTGTCAAAATATCATTGCATAGATATTATGGTGGAATTTTGACTACAAGGAAGTTGTTGTATGTGTTTTTTTTTTCATAGACATTAAAAAGTGTTGGTCCATAAGATAGGACTTGTAGCCAATGGTTTCTTTCTACTTCTCCAAAGTTAACTATGAATTGGAAAGTTGAAAAAGAAAAAGTCGAATGCCACAAAAGGAATCATATCAGAATCAGGGCAATGATGAACAAACACTCTGTACAATAAAATTAATTAATAAAGATTCACTTTTACTGTCAAAAAATAAACATACTTCATTTATTTAACTTAAAAGTTATATTCTCAATATTAATTAATAGATTTCAAGAATTCTTGGAACATGAGAGACAAACATCTTCATATGGGAATAGTATAAAGTTAAATTGTACAATATTGATAAAAAAAGTATCATATTCAACGAAGAAAATATATTTATTTGTTTCCACGATTATTGTAGACAAAATTCTTAAAATCATGAAAAAGACATTGCTATAAAAAATAAAAGCACTTGAATAGGCGTGACAAATTACGCAACACATTTTTCAACTTAGATTAAAATAATTTTGTAACCAACCTCTTAATAAGGATAGTTCTGTGTATATAATTTTAAATGAAGCATATAAAAATTAAGAGAAGTCAGATGCACAATTCAGAACCAAATTATATTCACTTACTCTAATTTCCAACTATTTCAGGCCCAAGAAGCCCAACAAAAATTTAAAACTTCCGTTTTTTATTGTTTCCCGTGCCGATGCGCGCTCTGAACGGATGGGCCACCATAGAAGTAGCCGTTACTATACCTCATACTATCTCTGGAACATTGAATTTCAGAGCGTTTTTTTCTCTTTCCAAAAGTAAATCTCAAGAGATTCCATAGTTTGATTTTGGAACTACATACTAAGGCGTTCACTATTCCCACCGCTGAGTTCACCATTTCCGGTCACCGTGCATTCTTTCTTCACTTGCAGGTTCTTCTTCTCTTTTATTTCTCAAAGAATCGTTTTCTTTTTCTAGAAGCATGCCTTGAGTGTGCTGTGTAAAGATCAAGAAAAAGATTCAGTAACATATCTTATGAAGTAGTAATGTCAAATCGCCTTTGTTGAGAGATAGTAAATAAAATATTGTTTTGTTTTTTTGGATGTGTTCTTGTTACTTGATTCGGCAATATTAGTGGTTTCACAGCATAGTAGGTTTTAGCTTAGTCTTCTGTCGTTCTTTGCACAGTATCTTATTTTGAAATTTGAAATCTGATTTTTAATTTTTACTTCTAAGAAGCTTAGATTTCAGTTTTTCTTTCTATTTCTGTTACTGTTATTATTATTTGTTCTCATCCAACACAGTAAGTTGCAGAGAGGCTAAACGATTTCGGAAATGTTATTATTATTATAATGTTTTTTTTTCTCAGTTGTTTTCTCTTAGAAATTAAGAGTTGTAAAATGCTCTTGCTGATGGATGATTGATCTGCAGAAATTAAGCCGAGTACGATGACGGGAACACCGGCGGCGGTGGCAACGCCGCTGTCTAAGATGCAGAGGAATCTGTCAGGCACGCCTGGTGGGTCCAAAGTTCGGGAGGAGAAAATCCGAGTCACGGTTCGGATGAGGCCACTGAATAGAAAGGAACAAGCCATGTATGATCTTATTGCTTGGGACTGTTTGGATGAGCATACTCTTGTGTTCAAGAATCCAAACCAAGAGAGGCCTGCAACACCATACACCTTTGGTACCCTTGTTGAATTTTTATTTTTTATTTTTTTTCTAGAGAAAGAGATGTTTGAATTTCTTTTCATTAGCAGACATCTTCCTAAATGGGAATTAATGAACTTAAATTCTATATTATTCTGCTTGATGCTAGTAAATTTAAACGATTCTCTTGCTCATTTATTGTTTTTATGTTTGGTCGATTGGACTTGTATTTGTTAAGTCTCTATTTCCATTTATACAGTATTTTACGAAGAAATAACATTTTTACATATATAAATTTTTTATATTTATTTGATTTTTTTTTACTCTCATATTTTCTAAAAACATATAATTTTTTTTTATGACCTCTTGTAATATATTTCAAATGAATACCATTACTCAATTTTATCTTATTTATCATGTCTTATGTCACAGACAAAGTTTTTGCACCTGTGTGCTCAACTCAGAAAGTTTATGAGGAAGGGGCTAAAGATGTTGCTTTATCAGCACTCTCTGGAATCAATGGTAATTTATTTTAGCTAATGCTTTTATTAGAACTTCTCTGTCTCTCAGATTAAGGGCTGTTTTGTATCCGTTCAGCAATTTCCTGTATTTTCGCAGCAACAATTTTTGCCTATGGGCAGACTAGCAGCGGTAAGACATTCACGATGAGAGGCGTCACTGAAAGTGCTATTAAGGACATCTACGAGTACATTAAGAATGTGAGTGACTAGTTAACTTTTGATGCCTACCAAACCATGTTAATTATCTTCCACTGAGTGCGAGGTAGAAAGTAGAAAATGAACAGTCATGATTTGAATCCTATTAGTCGAATTGAGGAATTTTAACGGTAGCTGCTTGTAATTATGAACGTCTTTTTCCGTTTCGATTTCCGCAGACACCAGAAAGGCATTTTATCTTGAGAATCTCTGCCTTGGAAATCTATAACGAGACTGTCATAGACCTTCTAAAACGTGAATCTGGTCCTCTTCGGCTCTTGGATGATCCTGAGGTATAGTTCAGAAATAAATCTGGGATTGAAATTTTTCAACGAGGGCTCTAGCTTTTCGGATTAGTAGCAAATCCTGAGGTGTAATTTTTCTTTGGATATAGAAAGGGACTATTGTGGAAAAGCTGAATGAAGAAGTAGCTAAGGATGGTCAACATCTAAGGCATTTAATTGGCATATGTGAAGGTAATTTAGAAATCTGGCGTAATTTACATGTATAGGTTTCTCAAGAGCATACAGTATCACCATGTTATTTGGCTAATACTTTTATATCTCATTATTTGCTGATGTTCTCTTTGTATAGAATCCATGTAACAGAGTTGTAGAAAATATAGAAGTTGTGATCGTTTTACACTTAGGTTATCGGCATAGTACTATTGTTCATTTTAATGTTGTATCTACAGCGCAAAGGCAAGTTGGGGAAACTGCTTTAAATGATAAAAGCTCAAGATCACATCAAATAATCAGGCTGGTAAGCTCAGTTGAGGAAATATAAATACTCATTATCATCATCATCTTTTAAGATGATAATGCATGCTTTTTTCAGTATTTCAGCTTGGTTAACTTTTGGATTTTTTTTTTTATTCTGGCTACTTTATGCGGAGATTAGAGAGAAGACATTATGCTTACTGCTCTTTATTCACTATTTTTATACGAATATATTTCAGACTATAGAGAGCAGTCTTCGCGAAAGCTCAGGTCACGTAAAGTCTTACATAGCCAGTTTGGTATGTCTTCATAGGTTGACATAATACTCTTGATAACTGGCTAGTCATACTGATGAATGATTCTTATAACCTCAGAATTTTGTGGATCTTGCTGGAAGTGAACGCATCTCTCAAACAAATACATGTGGAGCAAGAATGAAGGAAGGGAGCCATATCAACAGAAGTTTGTTGACACTTGCATCAGTCATCAGGAAGCTCAGGTCCAAAAACTGTATATTTTTTGAATACCCAAATGCATGTGGCTACTTTGTCATTGTTCTTGTGCTAAAGTTTTAGTAGCCAGGATAATTAAGCTGCAGATAAAGAAATCCTAAAAGGCTTATTTGTTTGTTTTTTACAGAAAAAACATTTTTTTTAAAATTAAGAATGTGTTTAAGAGGTCCAAAATAACTGCATAGTTTTAAAAAAAAATACAAAACCTCAACGAGATTTATGTTCAGTTTGTAGTTTATCCAGATGTCACAAAAAATTTGATTTCTTGTGATAAAAGAGTCGTCCTAGATATAAGGTGATTGTTTCCGTCTAGAAACTGGGTTCCGTAAGTTCCAAAACTGAGTCCACTTTTGGAACCCAGTTTTTCTCGTAATCGTTTTTTCATTCGATGACTACAGATTGTGGATTGTGTAAATTAGTTAATCTAAAATTGGCATCGATTACTATGATAAAAAAACTTGTAGGGCATCCGTAATGTGGTCAATGCACAGAAGTCTGATTTAGCTTTTGAAGTTTTCTTTTACTTTGCAGTGGCGGAAAACGTGGTCACATACCGTATAGAGACTCAAAATTGACACGAATTTTGCAGTCTTCATTAGGAGGGAATGCTCGAACAGCGATTATATGTACCATAAGTCCTTCCTTAAGTCACGTGGAGCAAACAAGAAATACACTAGCATTTGCTAACAGTGCAAAGGAAGTCATTAATACTGCCCGAGTGAATATGGTACGGTTAAATGTCTAAATATGATTGGTACAATTAAATGTTATGATTTGTTTGATTGGACAGAAGATTAATATGAAAAAGTTTTTACTCGTGTTCTTATATTATTACTACATAAAATATTTTTTTCCAAAAAAATTACTTTCTAAACTGAAGCTTGCAGAAGTTTGACATCTTTCAATCTTATTGACGTGTAATTTTGGCTGTTGCTCTCCCGGGCTTCTTGTAGTTAGTTCATAGGGTATGTATCCCACCACAAATTTACTAGCAGCAAAAGGGTATTTGTTTGATAGAAGTATTTTTAATTATCGAGAGAAAGTTACGTATGCACATTTTTCGTAAAAATCAAATTGTCTTTTATTTATAGTGGCAATTCTAAAGGTCTTATTTTCCCATGTGCTTACTACGTGATATTCAATTTTCTTTTTATTTCAAGTAATCTTATCGATTACATGCATTCATTCTTTCCACTAGAAAAGAAAGGTATCATACTAAGATAGATGGTGATAATTTTAAACAGGTTGTTTCAGATAAGACACTAGTTAGACAATTGCAAAAGGAAATTGCCAGGCTTGAAGGGGAGTTACGAAGTCCTGACCTTTCTTCGAATTCATGTCTAAGGTCATTACTAGTTGAAAAGGAATTGAAAATTCAGCAGGTACAAACTTCTTTCTTCGGTCTTAACTTTTCTTGTAGTCAATAATTTCTATATACATTGCAACACTTCAAATATTCATATTCTTGATCCATTCAATGCGTTTAAGTTTCCCATTCCATAACTGACCGAAATCCCGGTAACTGGATTTCAGTTGGCTGCTTTCCTTGTCGCAGAACTTGTGAAAGACCAAGTTAATAAATAAAACTGACTTTTCTTGAGTTTTTAAGTAAAAGAGAATTGAATTGATTTGATAAATACGAGTTTGCAGATGGAGAGGGATATGGAAAACCTGAGGCGACAGAGAGACCTTGTACAATCTCAACTTGAACTGGAAAGAAGAGCGAATAAAGTTCCGAAGGTATTCTAATGGTCATATTACATTAGTGTAACTCTGATATATTTTCTGAATCAAATTATATGATTTTTCTCAGGGGTCAAACGATTGTGGACCCTCTAGTCAAGTTGTCAGATGTCTTTCTTTTCCCGAAGAGAAAGAATCAGCCAATAGTAAATGTACTACAGAAAAAAGAGAGGCAGTAGGTAGGCAGGCGATGCTGAAGAGTTTATTGGCTTCTCCTGATCCATCCATACTGGTCGGTGAGATTCGAAAGCTTGAGAATCGACAGCTGCAGCTCTGTGAGGATGCAAATCGAGCCCTTGAAATTCTGCACAAGGACTTTGCAACTCACAAACTTGGGGATAAAGAAACTGCTGAAACCATGTCGAAAGTATTATCTGAAATAAAAGACTTGGTAGCTGCCAGCTCTACTCCAGAAGAAATTGTGGCTGCAGATAAGGCCGACCTAATGGAAAAGATCACTCAGTTGAAAAATCAAGGGAACACTATTGCATCTTTGGAAAGGAAACTGGAGAATGTTCAAAAATCTATAGACAAGCTTGTTTCTGCTTTTAGTTCAGAGGAGACTCCGGAGAACAAGACCCCTCTGCGAAGGAAGAAAATTATTCCCTTCTCCTTAAGCAACAGTCCCAACATGCAACATATAATACGTGCTCCTTGCTCGCCTCTTTCCTCTTCGCGTAAAACTATTGAACATGAAATTGAGAACAGGGCGCCGGAAAGCAACATTGGCGTCACTGGCAGTGATAATTTTGCTAAGTTAAATAAAGATACTCCGCGAAAGCATGACGAAAGTTGTGATTCTATTTTATCACGGGAAGGAAGCCCGGCCACCCGACAATCAAAATCAGTCAACGTAAAGAAGATTCAAAAAATGTTCAAGAATGCTGCGGAGGAGAACATTCGGAGCTTCCGAGTTTACGTTACCGAGTTAAAAGAGCTAGTAGCAAAACTGCATTACCAGAAGCAACTTCTGGTTTGCCAGGTAAAATTAGTTTATTTCAACTACCCTACTAGAGTGCTGCATTGCTCATTTTGTTTTGTTAGTAAAACTATTTCTTGTACTGAACCATGTCAGCACTTGATAGTGACCAAGTATGCAATGGACCTTAAGAATATTAAGAAGCATAATAAAAGTCAACTTTTTAAATATGAAACTCGTCACTCTTGTTATTGTGAAAGTAATGACAGAAGAAGTTCCATCATTTTATTAGCGACAACAGACAACAAAAAGATAAGAAGAATTAGGAGTGGAATTGAAAAAACATATGACCAAAATTAATAAGGCCAAGATAGAACAATAACTTAGAATGTCTTCTATTTTGAAACATGTTCATCTTCAAGGAAAAAATCCTACTCACCTCTTAGAAGTTGAAATAGAGAAAGACTCCAAATAAAAGAGCATTCTCATAAATGCTACACAAATTCTCTAATTCTAATGTATTTAAAAATAAAGTATAAAAAGATGACAGCTATTTCCAGTATTGGTCATCCAAGAATACGAATCCTGATTACAAAAATGAAATTCAAATTCTAGTTCTAGAATATACTAGGTTCGGTCGAAAGTTAAAAGTAGAAAAAAGGAGTTTAGAATATGCCAGGTTCTAGAATATGTCGTGTCTAACAGTCTTTCACATTAAAAAGAAGTGTAGAATGTCCCATTATTGGCCGAACCTCCAGTGGTGTCTAACAATCTTTCACGTGCTTTTTCTTACCTTCACATGAACATGCTTGTTGGCTCGATTCTTGGCTGAATTTGTTGCTTCTAATAGGACTTGATTAAATCCTAAAAAACACAATTCTAAAGAATATATATATATATATATATATATAAAACACTTGTTAAATAATAATATTTTGTTGTCACGCTTAAATTAAATAATATTTAGGAACTGTGTTTCATTCTTGCATTTACGAGTACTTAAGTAATGTTGGATTTAAGTTTAATATGGTAATTGATTAATCTTAATAGTATATAATATCCTCTTATGATTGTTGTACTTTCATTTCATCTCATCACGGATTTAGGTTTTGGAGCTTGAAGCAAACAAATCACTGAATGAAGGATGTGGTACTCCCGATCGATCTTCTCCGTTACCATGGGATACACTGTTTGAACAGCAGAGAAAGCAAATTATCATGTTATGGCATTTATGCCACATTTCTCTAGTGCACCGGACACAGTTTTATCTTTTGTTAGGCGGGGATCCTTCTGATCAGATATATATGGAAGTTGAACTAAGAAGATTGACCTGGTTGGAACAGCATCTAGCAGAGCTTGGGAATGCTAGTCCTGCACTTCTAGGTGATGAGCCTGCAAGCTCGGTTTCTGCAAGGTAATCCCCCTAAATGAAAAAGGTTTATTTATGTTGTCTTTCAGAAGAAAAACATTAATAGTATTAATCTATTGGTATTGATTGATGGTGAAATGCTGCAGCATCAGAGCTCTGAGGCAGGAAAGGGAATATCTGGCCAAGAAGGTGAACAAACTTACAGCAGAAGAGAGAGAAGTACTTTATGCAAAATGGGAAGTTCCTCCAGTTGGAAAACAAAGGAGGCTGCAACTTGTGAATAAATTGTGGTCTGACCCTTATAACATGCAACATGTTCAGGAAAGCGCTGAAATTGTAGCAAAGCTCATTGATTTCAGTGTATCTGATGAAAACAGCCGGGAGATGATTGAACTAAACTTTTCAAGCCCTTTTAATAAGAAATCATGGGCGGGCTGGAACTTTATATCAAATCTTCTAAATTTTTAAACACTAATTGCTGCAGTTGTACTTCATCTATAGTTTAACTGGAATAGATAAATTTAATTATTACTTTTACATAATTATTACTGTAACTATGTTAGTCTGCCTTTATCCTGAATAAGAAATATTCTTTGAGAATTAAAACATAGTGATAATAGAGGTTAACGAAATTAAAACTGATAAATATTGATTTAAAAAATAAAAGTATAAATCAAATTAAACGTTAAGGTTAAAAGAACATCTTAAATAAATTCCGATAACTAACAACATCAATTTGAATAAAAGTTCAATAAAAATAATTACAAATTCCAATAACTTAATAATAGGTAAAACATAAGAGTTTGAAATAATAGATTTCAAATTGAGATCTCAATTGTAGAAAATGCTTATTTTACTAGTTTTTCCACGTTTACCAAATACCTTTATGAACCTTCCTTTGGATGAGAGCATAAAAGAAACAAAAAACAAATATAATAGTGAAAGGAAAAACGCATTACGCAACTTGCTTGAAGAACATGTTGCAATTGGATTTCTTAATGTTAAAACTCAAGGGTGAGAATATTGCTTGAAGGTAATTGAATTGTTACAATGAAAGATAGAATAACAAGTTACATATTACAAGTTAAAGGTTGCATATTGCATGTTGCATATTATATTATGCAGATTGTAAGTTGCGAATTTCAGGTTTCAGGTTGTATGAGGTTATAGGTTACAAGTTATAGGTTGTATGTATAGGTTATAGGTTTCAGGTTGCAGGTTGAATGTTGCATGTTGCACATGTTACATGTTACATGTTATCTGTTAAGGGTTACATGTTTCATGTTATCTGTTAAGGGGTACATGTTACATGTTATTTGTTAAGGGTTACATGTTGCAGTTTGTAGGTTAATGGTTTGAAGTTTTAGGTTGTAGGTTGCAGGTCGTAGGTCGAAGGTCAGAGGGCGGAGGTTGCAGGTTGTAGGTTGTAGGTTGCAGGTTGTAGGTTACATTTTATGTTACAAATTACATGTTGCAGGTTGCAAGTTACAGGTTAATGATTTTAGGTTTTAGGTTATAGGTTACAGTTTCCAAGTCACAGGTCGTAGGTCATAGGTTGTAGGTTGCAGGTTACATTTTATGTTACAAATTACATGTTGCAGGTTAATGGTTTGAGGTTTTAGGCTACACGTTTCAGGTTACAGTTTCTAGGTTGCAAGTAGCAGTTTGCAGGTTACAAGTCGGAGGTCGTAAATAGGTCGACGATTGTAGGTTGCTGGTTTTAGATTACAAAATGCAGGTTGCAGGTTTCAGGTTGTAGGTTACAGTCACAGGTTATAGGTTATATGTACAAGTTACAGGTTACAGGTTGCAGATTACAGGTTGTAGTTTATAGGTTGAAGGTTATAGGTTGCATGTTGCACAAGTTCCAGGTTACATGTTACATGTTGCAGGTTGAAGTTTAATGGTTTGAGGTTTTAAGTCACAGGTTACAAGTTAGAGTTTACAGGTTGCAGGTTTCATGTTACACAGGTTACACGTTACATGTTATCTGTTACAAGTTACATGTTACAGGTTGCAGGTTAATGGTTTGAGGTTTTAGATTTGAGGTTACAGGTTACAGGTTACAGGTTGTAAGTTACAGGTTACAGGTTGTAGGTTACATTTTATGTTACAAGTTACATGTTGCAGGTTGTAATTTGCATGTTAATGGTTTGAGGTTTTAGGTTACATGTTACAAGTTACTGGTTGCAGGTTGCATATTGCAAGTTGCAAGTTACACAGTTATAGGTTACACGGTTGTAGGTTACAGATTACAGGTTGCAAGTTGCAGGTTGTAAATGGTTATAGGTTACACGGTTGCAGATTATAGGTTATAAGTTGTAGGTTGCAGTATACAGGTTACAAATTACAGGTTGCAGGTTGAAGGTTGCAGATTACAGGTTACAAATACAGGTTACGGGTTACAACTTACATGTTGTAGGTTGCAGGTTGTAGGTTACGGATTATAGGTTACAGGTTACAACTTACATGTTGCAGGTAGCAGGTTGTAGGTCGCGAGTCGTAAATTGTAGGTCGACGGTTGCAGGTTGCATGTTTCAGATTACAAAATGCAGGTTGCAGGTTTCAGGTTCTAGGTTACACATACATGTTATAGGTTACAGGTTGCAGATTGCAGGTTGTAGGTTGAATGTTACAGGTTGTAGGTTGAATGTTGCAGGTTGTAGTTTACAGGTTGAAGGTTGCAGGTTGCTTGTTGCACAGGTTACAGGTTACATGTTACATGTTGTAGGTTGCAGGTTAATGGTTTGAGGTTTTAGGTTTGATGTTTTAAGTCACAAGATACAGGTTGCAGGTTGTAGGTTACATGGTTACGTGTTACACGTTTGCAGATTACATGTTATAAGTTGTATGTTGCAGGATGTAGGTTACAAATTACATGTTACAAATACAGGTTACGGGTTATAGGTTATAGGTTACAGGTTACAACTTACATGTTGCAGGTTGCAGGTTACGGATTATAGGTTACAGGTTACAACTTACATGTTGCAGCTTGCAGGTTTCAGCTTGCAGGTTGCATGTTGTAGGTTGTAGGTTGCAGGTTGTAGGTTGCAGGTTGTAGGTTGCTAGTTGCAGGTTGCAGGTTGCAGGTTGCAGGTTGCAGGTTGGAGGTTACAGGTAGATATGTCAAAACGGGTAACTCGGCTCGACCCGACCCGACCCACCACCGGGTTGGTCACTTAGTGAGCCAACCTAACCCGACTCATTTATTAGCGAGCCAGAAAAACTTGAACCCGGCCCGACCCATCACGGGTTGGTGGGTAAACGGGTTGGCTCACTAGCCCATTTAATTATATTTTTTTTAAATAAAAAATATAAACTTTCTGTAATTTAAATTTAAAAAATTTCACTCCCAAAAAATTATGTTAAAGACAATTCAAAATAATAATAAAAAGTACAATATAATCCAAATGTCATCCAAAAACAAACACAAAAAACATACAAATAAGTTTCTTATATTCATCATTTTTTTGTTCCTTATCCATTTATGATATTAGAATCTTGAATAGATAAATCCACAATATTCTGCTCTCTTGAATCATCTTCTTCATCAATTGTTGTAACCCTTGACCCTTGTTCTTATTGTCTCTAAATTCACTAATAAAGATTTTCCTAATATCATAACAACATCAACAAAAAATTAATAGTTTAATCTATAACATAATTTCCCAAATTCAAAGATATCAAAAAGAGTTTGTTCAAATAATGTATACTGAAATTGTTTAGATAAAATGAACAAAATCTGATACAAGCATGTCAAAACATGAAAAAAATCATTCCATGTCTTCAAATCCCCCAGAACAAAAAACAAATTCGCAAACCCCTATTTTTGTCATTATAGGGTTTCTAAAAAGAAAAGAAAGAGAAGTGAGAAAACAAAAATGTGGAGAAAAGAGAAAAAAAAAAAGGAAGAGTGTTTTACATGCTCCTTGAAGAATTTTAGTGAAGTGAGGGTGAGAGCACCGTCAAATGAGAGCAAGTACCGTGAGAGTGATTTATGAGAGCAGAGGTTATGTTTTTGGTATACACAGTGAGTGAAGAGAGTATTTTATTTTTTAGGGTTTCATAAATAAAATAATAAATTAAAAAAATAAAATTAGGTAGGTGGGTTGGTGGGCCAACCCGGCTCATCACATGTTCAACCCGCATGAGCCGGGTCTAAATGAGTCGGGTTGAAATTTGACCCGCATATAAGTGGGTTGTATTTTTCAAACCCAACCCGGCCCGAACCCGTGACGGGCCGGATTGACCCACGTGTTGTGACCCATTTTGACGACTCTAGTTACAGGTTACAACTTACATGTTGCAGGTTGCAGGTTGCAATCGCAGGTCGTAAATCGCAGGTTGACAGTTGCAGGTTGCAGGTTTCATATTGTAGGTTGCAGGTTGCATATTATAGGTTATAGGTTACAAATACAAGTTATAGGTTACATGTACAAGTTACAGGTTAAAGGTTGCATATTGTAGGTTGTAGGTTGAACGTTACAGGTTGTAGGTTGCAGGTTGCAGGTTGCAGGTTAATGGTTTGAGGTTTTAAGTCACAGGTTATATGTTGCAGGTTGTAGGTTGCAGGTTGTAGGTTGCATGTTGCATGTTACACAGGTTTCTGGTTACACGTTACATGTTATCTGTTACAAGTTACATGTTACGTGTTACAGGTTGTAGGTCAATGGTTTGAGGTTACAGGTTACATGTTGCAAGTTGTAGGGTGCAGGTTGTAGGCTGCAGGTTGTAGGTTGGAGGTTCTAGGTTACATTAAGTTACATGTTGAAGATTGCAGGTTCCAATTTGCAGGTTAATGTTTGAGGTTTTAGGTTACAGGTTACAAGGTACAGATTGTAGGTTGCATATTGTAGGTTGCACATTACATAGTTATAGGTTACATGGTTGTAAGTTGCAGGTTACATGTTATAGGTTGTAGGTTCCACGATTATAGGTTACACGATTGCAGGTTGAAGGTTGTTGATTGCTGGTTGCAGACTGCATGTTGTAGGTTTCAAGTTGCAGGTTACAGGTGGCAAGTAACACATTGAAGGTTGAAGGTTGAATGTTACAGGTTGTAGGTTACAAGTTACATGTTACAGGTTACAGGTTACATGTTACATGTTATATGTTGAGGTTTTAGGTTACAGTTACAAGTTAAGTTTATAGGTTACAAGTTACAGGTTGCAGGTTGCAGCTTACAGGTTACATGTTACATGTTAGAAGTTACATGTGTCCAGGTCGTAGGTTGAAGGTTAATGGTTTGAGGTTTTAGGTTACATTTGACAAGTTATAGGTTAAAGGTTGCAAGTCTTAGGTTGCATGTTACAGGTTGCAGGTTGCAAATTACAAATTGCAGGTTGCAGATTATAGGTTACAGATACAAGTTACAGATTATAGGTTACAACTTACAACTTACATGTCGCAGGTTGCAGGTTACATGTTGCAGGTTACAGGTTACATGTTACATGTTATAAGTCAAATGTTACATGTTGAAGGTTGTAGGTTAATGATTTGAGGTTTTAGGTTACAGGTTACAAGTTGCAAGTTGCAAGTTGCAGGTTACATGTTGCAGGTTACAGGTTACATGTTACATGTTATAAGTCAAATGTTACATGTTGAAGGTTGTAGGTTAATGATTTGAGGTTTTAGGTTACAGGTTACAAGTTGCAAGTTGCAAGTTGCAGGTTACATGTTGCAGGTTGTAGGTTACATGTTACAGGTTACGCATTACAGGTTATAGGTTACAACTTGCTGGTTTATGGTTACTGGTTACAAATTACAAGTTACAAGTCAAAGGTTATAGGTTACAAGTTACGGGGTACAAGTTATAAGTTACAGGTTGGAGGTTGAAGGTTACATAGGTTACATACATGTTACATGTTACATGTTACATGTTACATGTTACAGTTTGCAGGTTATAGGTTGTTTGCAAGTTAGAAGTTGCAAGTTAATGGTTTCATATTTGATGTTTCAGGTTATAGGTTATAGGTTACAGGTTACAAGTTACAAATTACAGATTACATGTTACAGGTTACTGGTTGTAGGTTGCATATTGCATGTTGCGTGTTGCATGTTGCATGTTGCATGTTACATGTTACAAGTTACATGTTACAGGTTACAAGTTGCAATTTATAGGTTACATGTTTTGCGGTTATAGGTTATATATTACAGGTTATATATGTTGTTGGTTACTAGTTACAGGTTACAAGTTACAGGTTATTGGTTATTCGTTACAAGTTACAGGTTACATGTTATTGGTTATTGGTTATTCGTTACAAGTTACAGGTTACTAGTTATTGGTTACAAGTTACAGATTACATGTTACAAGTTACATGTTACAAGTTATAAGTTAGATGTTACAGGTTTCAGGGTACTAGTTACAGGTTGTAGGTTATAGGCTTCAAGTTTTAGATTACAGGTTACATGTTAGAGGTTATAGGTTACTAGTTACAATTTACAATTTACAGATTACAACTTGCATGTTACATGAAGTAGTTTACATATTATAGGTTACGAGTTACAAATTAAATGTTACAGGTTAGAGATTACAGGTTACAAGTTAGAGGTTACGACTACAGGTTACAAATAAGAAAATGAAAAAAAATAACACCGAAAAGTTTTATTCTACCATAAGAACTCAAATACATGCATAGATAAATGACCAATATGCATCAAATCGAACTAGTAGATTTAAAAGTTTATCAAAAAAAAATTATGAATAACATTAAAATTTGAAAAATCGTTATATAATAATTCAAAAATTGAAAAAAAAAAAAAAGAAAAAGAGAGATTTGAGATGATATTTCAATCTTTTATTCAACTAGATCTATATGATTTTTCCTTATGATGATAATTTGCTAACACCACTCACTCTTTTCTTTTCTTGGTTATTAAAGTTTTAATATTTTATTGAGCTCAATATTTTATTTTACATTATATTTGATCACGGATGAAAATTATACTTACAGTAATATATTTTCCTCGCTTTGTACAATTTTCAACCACTCTTGGTGTATTATTCTTATAGCAAGGATTCACGTTCTCCAAGGTTATAGCTAAGAATGGTATTTTTCATACCAGAGAATTTTTGCAGTTCATGTACATTCATCTAATCTTATTACCTGATTAGAACACCCAAGCCGACTACCCCTGTTTTCCGTTCTTCTTGTTTAATAAGGACTGATTTTCCTTCTTTAGGTTTACTTCCACTCTTTGAAAAACCATCAACTTCTTCGTTGGCCACTGATTTTGAAGAGGCCTTCTGATATGTAGATTCAGTATCTACAATTTCTTCTTCATACTCCTCCATCTTTCCTGCATTTTCCATAAGCTTCTGGAACAGTGGTCCATGCCAAAAGTTCCCTCTTCCTTCACCGTACCTTCATGGACCAAAATGCAGCTGATTCGTAACAAGAACTCGGGGCTTCCCTCTCAATTCTCCCTTGATACATTTATCAAAAACCTGAGATATTATAGTAGGCCAGATTAGACACTTGTAAGATAATACTGAGATTGTAAATCAAATTTCAAGTTGACACGAAGATAACCTGTCTAGCAACATGCGCATCCAGAGCACTTTGGGGGTCATCAAAAGAATTGGAGTACACAGCTCTAGCACTTTTCTTAAAAACATCTATAATATTAATAACCTTCTTTTTAATTTTACATATAAACTTGTTATTATTAATAAATATTGATGTATATTAATGAAATTTAAACACAATAAATGATATTTTCGAGATAAAAAGATATTTGTATAGATTGAGTATATATATATATATATATATATATATATATATATATATATATATATATATATATATATATATATATATAGGTATGATAATATATGATATTTTTAATTGGATATACGAGAACGGGTATATATAATTTATTTTCATTCTATCTCATTATTTATCTTTATTTTGGTTTTAAATTAATAAAATAATTTTAACTTATTTAGTAATTTGAAAAATTATAAGTTTATTTTCGGGATCTTTTAGTTTGCATAACTTATTTTTAACGTAAATTGTTAGTAATATTACTTCCTTCCCGTTGTTATTTTATATTTATGTAACTATGGTTTTTTTAAATAATTATAAAAATGTCTACAAACCACATAATAATAATCAAAGTAGTTATGGAGGACCATCGATCAATAATAAACTAAAAAAGAGAGGAAATAACACATGCAAAGGAACACTTATACATGATCTTAAACTAAAAATTAAAAAAAAAAAGTAGAAATTTATTTGTTGTAAAATGAAAACTGATCGATAAAGATTTACAAGTTCATTAATGAGATCTCTTAAACACTTTCAATTCGTCAAAGAGACGAGAGAAGAATTAAAAATCTTAGAAAAAATTACATACTACATAAAAAAAGTATGTGCAAAGAAGAGAGATAAACAGATAAACAAAGAAGCACAAGAGAGAAAAAAAATTGCAGATTTTTTTTGCTGTCATTACAAAGTTAACGTTTCGTATTGAATGGAAAAACTTGACTGAGACAAATTTTGTGAAATGTGAATTCAATTGAAACTTTTTTTAAAAGATAAGATCACTATAGTGAAATTATGAAAAGAAAACAATTAAACCTATTATATTTATATAATAGTATCACTTAAAAAATAATATATTTATATAATTACTTTTACTTAAATATTTAACTTACTTTATTATTAATATTAAATTTTTAATATTTATATCATTTTAAAAGTTTACTTATATTTAATAATAATTATATCATTTTTAATATTAATAATATATTAGATATTCTAAAATATGAATACAGATACTATCACTCAAAATATAATATAATATATCATAAATATTAAAAAATTGGAATAGAAATAATACTGTGTTTTCACTGGTTTTATAATTAGGATTAGGATTCCTTTGCCTCAAATAAAAAGAGAAGGGTTTGATAGAAAGAAGTAGGGTTTGAGTTGCAGAGCATATGAGAGAGATGGGAAGAGAAAGAGAGGCAACGAAGGTAGCATACACAGTGGAGCAGCTTGTGGCCTTCAATCGATACAATCCCGATATTCTTCCAGATCTCGAAAACTATGTCAACGATCAGGTTCCTTCTCCCTCTCTTTTCTCTATATCCAATTTGCTTCCTCTTCCACTTTTTCCTAAATCAAAAACCTAGGTTTCCAACCACGCACTTCTATGTCAATGCTCAATGACAATTTCTTTCTCTTGCTAGGTTTCATCTCAAACATATAGCTTGGACGCCAATCTCTGCCTTCTTCGCCTTTACCAGGTATTTCTCTTTTTTTCATCTCAATGAAATTTGTTAATTGAGTAGTTGTGAGTTGCTAGTTGCTAGTAATAGTTTGATTATCGATTCCTGCAGTTTGAACCGGACAAAATGAGTTCCCAGATTGTGGCCCGCATATTGGTTAAGGTGTGCTTATTTTTTTCTGTGTTGGCTTATTGGTTGGATTGTGAATTCCATCACGTGCTTAAATTTTGTTAATCGATTTTCTTTTTATCTTTGAACAGGCGCTTATGGCAATGCCGGCCCCAGATTTCAGCCTCTGTCTCTTTTTAATTCCAGAACGTGTGGTATGATTCTTGCAGATGATGATTCTTTTCTTTCTTTTATTTTGTGTTGTTTTCACTCACAAATAACTAGATGTTTGAATCATTTAGTGACTCTAGTTAATGTTCAATCTCTTGCATTTTATGAATTTTACTCAGTTGAATTTGAATTTATAATGTTTTATGGGATTTGCTATGACAATAATTAAAGTATGCCAAGTTGTCCCAAGTGATAACAATACACATTCCAGGGACGAAGCATTAGAATATTGATTTTGCCAATTCCTTCCCAACTTAAATAATTCTTAAACATGTGATAGCAATTCGGAAAATTTTCCAAACACTCCTCAATTATCCTTTTTTGATTATTCTTTCAAATTGCCAATTCTTTAGTTGTATAACTTCAACCACAGAAAGGAAAAGCAGGCAAGGCAGTGTAGCTAATCCAAAAGTTATAGGATAGTTTAGTTCAAATCCATGAATGAACTGAAAGAGAAAATGAGAATGAGAGGTCCGTTGAAGTTCCAATTCAACCTTAAATTTATAAGTTTTGGTTTTAAATACCAGTTTAGCATTCAGCCTAATTATATCATTATTAATGCTTTTCCTTGTTTTTGGACCTTACTGCTGTTGATTTATTTCTTTCTGTTAATCTTTTATGAATCTTAGCAAATGGAGGAGCAGTTCAAGACTTTGATTGTTCTGTCTCATTATTTGGAGGTAAGCATTGGCGTATTTGTTCGAGCACTAATTAGGCATTTAAAATTAGAAATTAATACATGCCTCTTCAGACAGGAAGATTTCGACAGTTCTGGGATGAAGCAGCAAAAAGTCGTCATATAGTTGAAGCTGTGCCAGGTTGTTATATATTTATAATTTATGAAATGGTAATTAGATACAATGAGTAATGAACTCTGAATAATTTAATCAATAGATTTCAAATCTAAAAAAAAAAAAATACGAATCCCTTGTTGCTGCTTTATTTCGTCATGATCTATCTGGTTAATTAGACCTTGTCATTTGGAAGCTTAATTATCCCCCTTGCCATGAAATTGAGCTTATATTATAGGACTGGCCATACATATTATATAGTTGTCTTCTCTTCCCCTTTTTTGAAATAATGCACTCTTTGAATGTTATGCTACACTGTCTTATATATAGATGATAGATGATAATATAGCTTTTTCGGGAAACAACTGGGATTTTCACCTAGGGTTCATTTGATACAGTGGAGAAAAATTGATTAGACGATGATAAAAAGTGAGTAAAATAGGTCAGAAATGAAACGAAAATTAAAGGTGTTTAGTTGAATAGGAATAGTGAATAAACCAGAGATATTGAGATGAATATGTGAGAAATAGAATGGAAAGTAGTGGTGGAATCCACTAACTTTGATTCTCTCCTCGGTATCTCTATTATGCTAAGCGAACCTAATTAAGTCTGTCATCCTATTTCCAATCGAACCCCCCTCCCCCCACCCCCACCATCAAATCCTGCACACCATTAGGCTTCACGAAGGCATCCCCTTGTTGACACTGATTAAGCTCGTAGGCTTCATTTTTTTTTTTTTCATTCTTATTAGAGATCAGATCAATGGTGTGCCATTGACTAGGCTTAAAGGATTCGTTTTTCCCTATTAATTAATGCTTTTATAGAAGCTAAATTTGAATTTGATTGCAGGGTTTGAGCAGGCAATTCAAGGATATGCAGTCCATGTCCTTTCCCTGACTTACCAAAAGATTCCCAGAACTGTTCTTGCTGAGGTACGTTTGTTATTTTGTCCATTTCAAGCATTGTCTCATTGCATAGTGGAAGAGTATTTTATCTCTAGCTAAGTTAGAAGTCGTTAGCCCAAAATCCTTATTTTTATTTCCTAATTGCTTGTTGAACTGGTGTTTAATGTGGCTCGTACAAGAATACAACACTTATGAAGTCCGCTATGATCCTCTATTTATTCTTTGGATGTTAAATGGTTCTTCTTGGAAACTTTAGCAACTTGTTACTTGCATTTTTCTCACTGTTTGTCAGAAACAATTGAGTCAAACCATTGACTGGTATTGTGGATTCTTTTATTAGCCGTTGGTTCTGTAAATTATGTTGTTTTTATGAATTCCACTTGCCTGTACGAGTCAGACAGGATTACTTAGAAACGTATGATCATTGATTCTTTTTTAAACTTTCATAGGCTATTAACATCGAAGGTTTATCCTTGGACAAATTTCTTGAGCACCAAGTAGACAACAGTGGTTGGGTTATTGAGAAAAGCCAAGGCAGGGGTCAACTCATTGTCCTTCCGAGAAATGAATTTAATGACCCAGCTTTGAAGAAAAATTCTGCAGACAGTATACCATTGGAGCACATTACCCGCATCTTCCCCATTCTTAGTTGATTTTTTTCCGGGTAGAATGCGAATTTTCTTTCTGAAGGATTTGTGCGAATGAGACCAGTTGGAGCAACATCTTACAATTTTCCCCTCGATACTTAAATTACAATTAGTGGACACCTATTGTAGTTTACTCATGTTTTATCGTCCTGTCTGAAAAATTAATCTATTGTGGGTACGTTTTAAAATCGACTCTATTTATTGTTCTCTTTAGCTTATAGGGTGCGAAGAGCGAGTTTTAAAGAAACTTTTAATGCGTATTGTGCTTTTCTTTAGACCGCTAAAGAGAATTAGAATTTTCCTATTCTAATTAATCTTTAAAACATATTCTGTGTTTCTTAGAATTTTCTTGCAGGGTCATCTAGGAGTATATTTCATTACATTTTATCTAAATTTTATAAATCTGATTATCAAAATTATAAAAAAAGAAAAAGAGCCAAGCTAAGGAAAAAAATTAAACTTGGAAAATAATGAAATTAGTCTTTAATATCTAAAATTCACTTGCCATAAATTTGAAAGTAGTGTTATCAAAACGGGTTATCAAAAGAAAATTATAAACTTTTTATAATTAAAATCTAGACAAATTTTATTTTCAAAAATATTTAGTTAGTTTTAAAAATAGAGAATTTAAATAATTTTTTCAAACAAAAATAATAATATTTTTTATAAAATTAAAATTAAATTTTAATAAAAAAAATTAGGTAGGTGGATTCAACCTGACTTATCACGGGTTTAATTCGGATAAATCGAATTTAAATGAATTGAGTTTAAATCTGACCTGCATAAAAAAATATAATATTTTTAAACTTAATCTAGTTTGAACCTGTGATGAACCGGATTATCTCACAGGTTGCTACCAATTTTGACAGCTTCTATTTGAAACCTGACTTCAACGAATCAAACTTTACGTATAAGAGACTAAACCTAAACTATTATTTCATGTTAACACCTAGTTTGTATAGAAGCATGTGCCATATTTTTGCTTCCAATAGTCTTTATTTCCTGTCAACAAAGACTACAGAACCGTCTGGTAACCACACCAAAGTAAAAGAGAATTAGAAATTAACTCAAACATAATATGCTCGATAATTCAAAATTTATTTTAAATTATGAGTTCAGAAACCAAATATGCAAATTGAAAAAACCGAATCTCAATTCAGTTAGTTTTGACCATAGAATCACACCAAAAGCCAGTGAGCCCCACAAGAACAGCCCGCAGAAAGTTGAAGGTGTGAGGAATCTGAGAAAGTGACATTACCTGTCGAGGGAAGCAAATGAAGTAATGGGGTGGTGAAAGATTTTGGAATGGGGGAAGAATAAGAATAATGATGAGCTGATCAATTCATATTGGATTAAATTGACCTAATTGTTAGGCAGCTTTATTTTCAACTGAGGCAGAACCATTTTCCCTGATGTGGTGATGATTTTATTGGATATCAGATTTTATGATTGATTGAGCCATGCACAGAATGCAACATAATGCCGACAACCACCAACCATTGTAGTACTTATAACAACAGTTAAACAATTTATTTCCTTTTTAACTTGATAAAAAGAACGTTTTAGAATATATCAAACGCTAAAATTCGTTATAATAACCACTTATTCCGCTTCTTCAATGTTTAATCCACCACCTTACAACAAGCAAAGTTTACTTAAAAAGAATCAATTATCTACAATTCTAAAAGTAAAACTCCCACAAGCAGGGTAATAATATTTACAGAAAAGTGCACCTACTATAACTGCTCAAAGAAAATTGCAAATATTGAACTCCAAGAAGGCAACAACATAAAATAGAATAAAAGGAAAAGACCGAAGAATTTTACAAGCATTGCTATGCACTATTTTTTTTTTTTTCTTTCTACTATGCCTTGAGGGTTGGATCGAGATTTTGACAACAGAATTAATGCTGCATGTCAATGCCGAGACTGGCCTCAGGATTGTTCTTAGATTAGCACCACAAGCACAGAAAGCCTACCCAAATGCCTGGTTCTGTTCTTTACCCGGTTCCTTCTCTCTAGTCTCTTCTAATCAGCATGTTTAGACCAAGCAAAAAAAATGTCAATTATATATTAGTGCAAGATATCATGTGCAAAGTTCAATGGCAAAGTGTTTGTCCATAAGTCACCCATTGTACAAAAGTATCTGGAAATTCCTCTCCAGTGTTGGATTGTGAATTACCATACGGTAACTCAGATTCAGTTCGCCCTCTTCCCTGAAAATATTACATAGAACTTAGTGTCTGAATTCAGAAATAAAGACCTAGTAATTTAAAAAAATACACTTATTGGAAGTTTGAACTGACATAAAAACTCCTGCAGATGCTACCCTTGGTAGTCCAAGAATAGCCTAAACACTTCTCTACCAAAAACAATGAGGTCTAAACTCATGCCAAAAAACTACATACTGCATCATGTGAATGAAAACTAGAATGTACAATTAGAGGATTCAATGAATTAATTACATCCTGTTCCCTGATATTAAAGTACGACGAATCTTTAAGAATAAGGAAGTTGTGAATGTGATTGTTCAAAACCCGCCTCCTAATTGTTACCTAGCTTATTTAGTTGTGACTTCTTTGGGAGCTGCCTTAATTGCACCCCTAAGGGTGATGTTTAATCTCACGTCGGCTAGAAATGACTTAAATAGAACTTATTAGGCTAAATTTTGTTGAGTTGAATGAGATCTTCAGCTGAAATTCTAAGAATGATATTATGCTATATCAGAAGGGGAGTTACCTTTAGGCTGGAGGCCCCCCAATCACTCGTGGAGGCAGTTGCTGCTCCTACCATTATTCCATTGACAACGTTTTCAGAAGAAACTCCAGCAATTGGAGAGTTAGTGATTGATGATCTGTGATCAACATAAACTTTTTTTAAACTAAACAAAATCATTTTCGGGTATAACCAAGACTACCAATTAATTGCATAGACAATTCAACTCCTATAAATGGTGTTACCTCTCAAATGGCTCCTCTTCACATGAATTTGCTGAAGAAGACAACCAATCCAGATCAACAAAGTTGGAGCAGCTGAAGGAATCTCCGTGATCAGAATAGCAAATATGATCACTTTCAACGCAACGCTCTCTTTGCATATCCCCAAAGAGATGTCTCCGAGGCATTGTGGGAGTGTACCTATACAAACAAAATGAATTGTGTATTATACACATACAGGCTCAAATGCAGAAAATGAAGAAGCAAATTGCGGAACACACTATCATGCAAGCAGGTAACACGAGTTCCAATTTGTATCAGTACAATAAGAGCTCATTGAATATTTTAGATTACAAATGTACACACTGAAAATAGAACTTAAAGAAAAAATAGGACAATCTAAAATAGAACAACTTTTTCACATCTTTTAGAAAATATTTATTATATAAAAATTCTTATTCAGAAGGTCTTGCTATGCAAAGACAAAAATTCTAGAATAACGCAAATGAGAGGGACGGTAGAAAAGATAGATTGTATGAAATGGGATACTAGTTATCTATTTCCTATACTATAACTTAAAACAGACTACACTTGAGTTCACGTTAATACAAGACACAAACCTTGAAAACGAGATGTCATTCTCAGCACTAGATATTTCGGGTGATGATTCACAAAGATCCTTGCCTCCATCTTCTAATCGATCTGACAAGTATTGGCTTTGGAATTTTACGTTGCTGGCATTTGGGGCTGACATTGGTGTGGAACTTTCATTAAGAATGTTCCCATCTGAGAAGGATCTTTTAAAAAATGACCTAAAAAACCCATTTCACAGTTACCATATTAGCTACATAGACCAGCATTTTCAATGCACATGCTTCAAGTTATGATTATATTCACAGCAAACCTAAATGATCATGAAATACCAACAAATTGGTTACTAGGGCAAACCTAAAGTGCATATTAGTTGAGAGAAGCATAAAGTAAATGTAATTTCATCAATCTTCTACGTAATTGATGACTTCAGATGGAAGATCAATGATTTCGTTACTCTCTAGCCTTAGCACTTTTCCGAAACTTGTCTTCAAACCCTGCAGTCCTCTTCCTCTCAAATTCAAAATTTAGAACCATAGTATTTCATCATTTACTTCTAGTTCAGAGATTGTGTTGCAAGGGAATTATTCTAATAAATTTATCTTCCCCGGAGTTGGAGTTTTCTGATGATACAGACAGTTTGTTGAAGTGTAGCTAATCATGTGCAGAATCTGTAACAAATGAATATTGTAATTTATCTATTCTGTTATTTTAGTTTATTAGGCTAATCATTTTAGTCAATTTCAATATTTTAGATCCTTGTTTTAGTGATTCTGTATTTAAATTATGATTGTTTAGAATTTGACTGATCAACCTTCAGCAAGGCCAGCACCAATATGTTGCATTGTTCTTCAATAGTAAAATATCAGAATCACCATGCTATCCTATGGCCTATTTGGTAGGAGATAAACGCCTACAGACAATTTCAAAACGTATCGTAACCATTACATTTTGTTCAGACAATTAGGCTTAAAAGTATTCTAAGGTTTAGGATTGGTTACAACTTAGGGTTTAATAAATGGGTACATAAGGTTGTAACAGGTTAGGAGATAATTAGGCTTTTCGGAAAAATAATTATCTTTCAGATACCCTAATTCTTGCAAAGATCATCCCTCTATTAGCTATGTACCACATCTCTTCACCTTGTCCTCTCCCTATAGTTTTACTTTTCTTGTTCGGTGCTTGACTCCCAATATCTCATGAATGCAATAATTTAAACCTAGTCCTTTTAATCTGCATCAACTTTTAATTTAGATTGTTTTATCAAAGTGTCCACAAGAGTGTGTCTGTTTCATAAAACCCCAATGCAAGATCTTCAAGCAAGGACCAATTTGTACAAGGTTAGGAATCACGTGGAAATCCATGGCATAAATTGCATTCAAATACCTTGAATCATCCTCTCCAGGTCTTGCTGTATCATAGAGTTGATCTGAATCCAACTCCCATAGAGCAGGCTTACCCTGTTGGGGCTGAAAATGCCCCAGAAATCTGCGTCCAGTATATAGAATGATCAACTTATGATTAGAAGATGAGGTAGAGTGAAAATTACGAAGATATCTTTACAAACGTATGATATATCACAAAGAGTGCAAGCTGCCACAGAAATCACAAAAGCTGCTGCAATACCAGAGGACAGAAAGGCATGCAGAGGGATTGGAAAAGTCTGCTGATTTTCCCTGATTTGCTTTTGCTTTTGCAATATCTGAGGAGGATTCCTAATCTAAATATTCATTTTCTCGTTTAAAATAACTATTCTCCAAAACAAAATCTCCCTATTAAATGGAGAGACATAAACAGAACAGGAAAAACAAACAAACCATATAGCAGACATGCTATAATCCAAAACTAGAAAAAATATAACTTTTAGGCATGTAAAAGAATAAGAAAATGCATGACTGTGGCACGTACACATTAATTGCATTCTGTTTCATAGCATCCATGTATGCATTGCTGTAATAGCGTTGAAGAGTCCTAAAAAACTCTTGAGACTGTGTTGCAGCTCTCCACTGACCCCTCCTCTCAGAGAAAATCTACACAGAAACATGTTACAGGAAAAGACCATCCGAAAGTGTAAAAAAAATGTGATAACAATGTATGGCGAAGATATAAAGGAGAGAAAACCCTCTATAACCATTGTTAATCAGCCTAGTCAATAGAATAGCACAGGCAGGAAATGAATAATCATCTAAAGATTTACCAGTCCATCAGGGACACATTGTCAATAAAGAAATATCAACTCTAATCTTCTATATTATTTTAGATAATTTCTGATAATCATAAAGCCATATTTGTCAATGTTCTCCATAAGTAATGCATGGAATCAATAAAGGAGCTGTCCATTCTCACTCACAGTACCCACAAAAAAGCTAGCAAAGCTACTTATAAAAAATAAAATTATAACAAGTAGGGATGTAAATGGGTTGAGAAGCTTGAACTTGACTTGTAGAAAAAAAATCGAAGACTCCAGTTTGACGCATTTGTTCAATCAAGTTTAATTAAAAGTTTGAGTTTGTCTCCTAAAAAATATTAAGTTTGAGTTTGGCTAGTCATTTGTAACTTAATTAATTTACAAATGTCATGAAAAATTTCTTAAATATATTTCAACCTTATTAATATATCATCTAAATTTTTTTAATACTAATCTATTATTAGAAAATGTGTCACCTTTTTTTCTCAAAAAAACTATTCATATATTAAAAAAGAAACTAGTGTTTTGCACAAATGTAATTCAATATTAGCTAATAGAATCTAAACTTTGAAACAACTATACTAACAACTGAATAAAACATACAAATATATAAGCGAGCTACTCATTAGCCCTTAATGTGAAGCTTTTAAAAGTTTTGGCTCAACTCAAATAATTAAGCATAATCAAAAAGTTTGAGTTTGTTTGTTTAAATCTACAGACGTTCGCTACTAGTTTGAAAAATTAACTAATAAGCTGAGCGCAACCAGATCATCAATACTTTGGCTCATTTACACACCTAATAGAAAGGCTGCTGTATGCCATCCCACTCAAACAACATAATTAGAAAGTTATGAACCCATAAACAATTTTGATCAGAAAATAAATAGAGAGGTCTACATGAACTCACCCCACCCCCTAAAAAATAGAAGTTTGATGGCACCTTGGTATCACAAAATTTAAGTCCAATGATGATATTTATCAAAAATAAATCATATTCAACCAGGTAATTAAGAAAGAAAAATGATGAGCAAATATATCTGTTCCCAAGCTACATTAGAATATGCAAACTGAAGCAATTACGACAAGCAGCAGAAGAATGCAATCACCTTATTGTGCGCTGCTGAACCACCATACTGATGAGCAAGAGTATCACCCATCCGCTCATAAAAACCCATTAAATCATCAGCTACAGGATCATCAAGATCAATTTTTGGGTGGTCAATAACTCCCACAGCATGGAGCTGGTGTCCAAGAGCAGCCAACCCATATGCATATTGTGCAACATTTGTGCGATCCAAACAGTCAATGCAGTTGGTCCTGAGAACTCCCGTCTGCAACTTGGGAGGTTTGGTAGAATGAGTTTCAATGACATCATGGTTTTCTTCAATTGGTTTCCTTTCTAAGTTGTTAGCATCCTCGTTGTCATCATTGACAAGTCTAGTAGGTGAATAGGTTGCCTTAACATTGCTGCACGCAAAACTTTACATTAAGCAAACAAAAAAGCCTGTGGAGGAACTTCAGGTATTTCCTGTCCATGCATTAACTGATCTTATATGCTGGGTTTATTCTTTCCAAAAGCTTTATCATTGTTATTATTTAAAGATATCTTGAAATTGGTGGTGATTGAAGATTTCAAACCATAGAAAAACTTACTCTGTAGTTGGCAAATTTAGAGATTCTTCTAGTCTCAATGTCGGTGTTGCTTGGCAATAGAAAAAACCTGTTAATGTCAATGCATATGCAGCCACTTTGGCCAGAAGCTGCAAGACATTTGTAGCTTTGCTGGAAGTACAATATAAGGTAAATCAGAATAATCCCAAAAATACATAGTAATTTGCAAAATAGGATGAAAATATATAATCAAAAACTAACCTCTGAAAATGTTTGTGCAGATCCCAATGAAGAAACCTAAGCCTGTTCTCCTCGGATAAATCCTTATTAATAATATCTATTGCATTAGCAAACTCTGCCCGAAGTATGGACTCACGAGGCTTCTTCTCATGGGTCTGATCGTTTATAAAAAATAACCTTGTCACTCACTACATTTCTTACAGAATTGATACATTTCAAATTATAAGATTTAGGTAAGGAGAAGAAAAGTTGAAAATACAAACTAAAAATAATACGATATTAAATTGCTAAATGTATCACGATGCCATACTAAATACCAACACAATAGTCCAATTTAAACTAATGAGCAACTTCTAATCCTAATTAAATAGTCAAGACATGGCTAATTACAGCATCAATCTGTGTCAACACAACCAAGATACAAGAAAATTTAATGTACGGGAGTTTAGAAGGTGACATGTAATAAATGAGGTGGATGGGGAATGAATTCATTTCCCAACAAAAAATAAGAAAAAGAATATTACCTTAATCAAATTCAAAATAATAATGGGATTCCCATATCTTTTGACGAGGTTTTCAAAGTGAAGTCTAGTGGCTTGATAATTCTGATCCCTCTTTGACACTGTAGAAAAATAGGTTACTTAATAAGCAAGCATATGCAAAACTCCGCATCAAAGAGAATATAAGCAAAAGATAAGTCTGCTAGTGGCACAATATTGGTTAAATCGGAGGACAACATACATATAATATCTGGTTTAATATTTAGTTTTGAAGTTTCCTGTGACCAGAAAAGGGGAATTGAACCGCGGTTCTGGATGATAGAGCTTATTTGGATGGGAAAGCCTTCTGGAACATCCTCAAAAACCATTTGTTCTGTCTCGACATCATTTGCTACTCTGCCTTTCTCATTAACACCTCGCCTCAAGTACCTAGACATAATAATCATACAAGTGAAGCCAAGAAATGAACACATGATTATTGCAAATACATAACCATCCTACCTAGCATGCCATCGATTGTTCAAAGTTCAAGATTTTATTGTTTGCACTCTGCTCTTTTCTTTAATTTATATTTCCTTACCATCTCAGAAANTCTCACATTTCATACTTTTACCGAAGATCAAATTTGTAATGCTAGCAAAACTTTTATATGCTAAAAAGATTAGTTTAGTTTGCTACCTCACTTTTCTNTTTATTGGCAAGTCACAATTTGGCTATGCCATGGACTTGAGGTGGAGTATTGGGAGAACAAGTCTTACAGTGGTGGGTAACAAAAAAAACTGTAAATATAAAGCAAGCAGTGCAAAGTTCAAATTTCCTCAGGAAACTTCCACTGTCACAATCAAGCATAATCCTACACGAAGACCAACCCACTCTCAGACACTGCAATACTTTGGACAGACACACCTTAATTTTAACAACTTTTAGCCAAATGAAAAATTGAGACACATAACACCATAAGAGCATGAAAGATAAATTATTCCATACAACATCATCCCCAATATTACACTGATTTAGAATCCAAACTGCAAAGATAAAGTTACAATTTAAAACAACTTAAAACTAATGAAAAAATAACCAGAGTATAACTGTATACAAATGAAATCCTCAGCACAAGAATATAATTATCAGGGAAAGCACTTAATCAACTGCCAGTTAAGTTTGCACAAAGTCAAATTGTAGAACTGGATGCCCAATTGAATGCCACACAGCATATAATCACAAGGGAGAATAACTCAAAAGATTTAATGCGTCTGGAAATAAGATAAGATGAATTTACAAACCTAGTGCCAGCATAATGACGTGATCGTCTTGCAATGAGTGTAAGTATAAACTCCCGTCCGGATATCATGAGTGTATCCTAATAGATGTCAGATATTAAAGATCAGGATGACAAAATAGCTTGCATTAAGCAGGAATCAGGTACTTAACAAGATTAATCAATCAATGAATACAGTATCCAAATAGTAACTTATCTTTACCTGTTTAAAAAAGCCATAAACTAGTGCGACTGTCCAAATAGTATTTTTGAGGTGATTTCTAATTCCCCTTGTTAAGAACTCATTCCAAACAAACATGGTCTCATAAAGAACATGGCCTGTCTCATTATCACACATGTTCCTCTGAAGACTACGCATGATGTGATATGAGTAGCTGAAAAAGAAGTCCTTTGTAAGGTCGACCATGCATAAGAGCCTCTTGTACCTAAAAAATCAATTAACAGAGTATAATCAATAAAAGAACCTAATAAAGCATATTCAACAACCAAAATTTTCACATATTGTCAACAATCTGTTTTCAAATTCAAAGATGCAACGAATAATGACAACCAAAAGCGTTTCTAAATTACAATAAAAGATCACAAACAATGTCTAATCAAAATTAGGTTATCCTCGGAAGTCGGTGCGATTCTTTAACATGCAGCATTATATTTGAGTCAAACAGAAGGGACCTAATCATGTAATTTTAAAAATAGATTTTCCACTAAATTTAAATCCTAATAAACAAAGAAGTGAAATAATTTAAAAATTGGATAAAGGGTATAAACTGAAAGACCATTACAAAAGTAATTTAAACAAAAAACAACAGTATTTTTCTTGTTTTGCATAATTAAAGGAAACAGTTGTAAAATATCAGCATTTGAAATGAAAAGAAGCAGATAAATATTCATATAAATATGTAATATGAAAATAGATATCACTTGGCGTAAACAAATCAGGTTTTCCATGATGAGCTTATTTGATAGCATATAAATGATCACGGATTGCACCATTTGAGCTATAATATTAAATGCAAGGTTGTAACCTGTTTTCATTTTTATCATTGATGTTAGACCCAACTGAAGAATATGGCAATGGAATCATCTCACTCTTAGAGACAGCATACACTGTATGACCACAGATTGCACCAATTTGCCTTCTTTTTGTGATAAGCACCATGTAGTAAGGTCCCAAAAATTTTATGAACCCTAAAACCAGAATAGTATATCAAGATAATAACAAATAATTGGTCAAAAGGCAGATAGAATAAAGACAATAGGATTTACATACCTACAATTCCATAACAAGTTGTAACAAATTTAAGTCCACCTGTTGACTTGTTACCCTCGTGTATCCGTCTCAAAAGATCAGAACATTCACTTTCTGTATATGTGGTGGAATCTTCACGCAAGTTTAGTTCAGAAGGATCTAGACGGTCAATCTTTAGTACTCTCCAATATGTCCTGGTCTTGTCCCTTCCTATCATGTAAAAGTTCTGTGATACAAAAATAAATGCTGAAGTTATACATTTAAAATATAAGAATAACACACTCATCCAAATAAAGGTAGCCAGTTTTGAGAAACATCCATAAATAGGTAATAAATGCGCTAAAAAATGTTATGTATATTCATCCATACACAAAGCTACAGATGAATATCAACAAGAAACTAATGCACATATTATACTTTTGACCTGTAAATTATCCACAAAGACAGAATATTTTCTATTTACCACAACACAGAATAAGCTAATGACATGACAAAATCAAAGAGATCCCAATGCAATGTACACGGAAAACTAAACAAACGGTCCCGAAACAGTGGAAAGAGGAATAAGAGAGAATTACCGATCGAGTCTCATATAGCCTAAATTTCTGTATACAGACATTGAAAGGAGGAGGAGGACGGGTTTGATCAGAGACAGGAGAGTGACAAGGCTGTTCATTCTCTGACGATGCCATGACTTTTTCTGTAACACTCAGATCCCCCGAGCCTACGGCTCAGGGAAACCACCAAATGGCATGCAAAGAGCCACACAGATCACCAAAATTCAGAATCAACACAATGCAAAAAGCCCACAACCAAAAAATCCAAGCTCGTATCCTGAACTCTAGGCTGCTTCAAATACAGCATTATTTCCCAAAACTGATTCCAAATTATTGATCCCTCTCCATCCTTTCAGCTCCACCCACGACCACCATCACTGCCTTCACCTCTCTCCATCTCCCTCTCTACCGTAAATCAACAACAATCCACTATTCCTCACTGTACCTTCCACACACCCAGATCCAAAAATCGCCACCCCACTAACAAAAATCAGAAACTTTTTAAACCCAATACGCGTTGGTGTTGGTGCAGTCACCCACAAGGAACAGCATATGAGTATTCTGAAAACGGAATCTTTTCAGGAACAAAAAATGAGAAGATCAAGCAGAGAAAAGCGGCGAAAATTGAAGAGAGGAAAGAAGATTTGGGAGGTTCGAGAAAAAAAGGTTGGAACCACGGGTGCAGAAACAAGAACTGCTAATTATTGATTGAATTTAATTTTTTATAAAAAAAATGAATATATAGTTTTAATTTTGATTTAAAAAGTTTCATTGATTTCTTTGGCTATGAAAGGGAGAGAGTGAATATGAAGGCTGAGATCCAAAGAACAAATCAAAACCACAACGACAAATTTAAATAAATAAATCCATATTTGATGTGTGAATTCTCCGTCCACACATTAAAATTCGGAGAGGCGTATATCTGGATAGGTGTGTATGAAATTATTATTCTCCGTAATTATTCATACACATAAAAAAAATATCCAATGCAAAAATAATTAATCACTGAAATTGAAGATTTTATATTATTATTATTATATTAAACGTGAAACGTGGCATCTGAAATTAGTTGGTGATGGATACAGGGTTGATCGTGAAGGTGCAAGAGAAAATGAATTTACAAGTTTAATCATTCTACAGGACGGCAATACAATAATGTTCCTTTTATTATGTCTTTTCTTTTTCCCTTTCCTTATCCCATCTTTATTTTTTAAATTCTCTGAAAATCTTTTTCTACCATTAAATTTATTATTTTTAATATCATTTTCATTTCAATTCTTTCTTATATCTATGAATTTTTTTTATATAATATAATTCATATCAATTTTACATAATTATTTCTTTATTTATAACTTTTACTTTTATTATGATCACGGTAATTGTTTATATATGGTTGCAACTTGGTTTAGTTTGATTTTCTTGGTGAGATTTATTCAAATAAGCAATATAGATTTTAATTTCACATCAAATTTAAATCAATCAAAATAATATTCTATGACTTAATTTACTTGTTACCATAAAATTGTTATTTACATACAGTGTTAGATATTTTGTAATGAAGATTTATTTATCAAATAGGTATATTATTGTTTTTAATGATCATTATGTATTCATGATTTCAAGCTTTTTTTTTATATATAAACTACGGCATTTCATAATTAATAATAATAATAATATAATTTGTTATTATATTTTACAAATTTAAATATATTATAACACACTTTCACTAACTAACTTTAAATCTATTAGTGGAAACACTGTATATTTGTATATTTTTGTGCTTATAAAAAAAGAATTTTCATCATAAGAATAGAATAAAATAAAAGATTATAACTGTGTTATAATTTTTTTATTATATCTAATTAGTTAAATTTAAAAATATAATTATAAAATTTAAAAGATGAAATAATATGATATTTTGTATTAATAAAAATTAAATTGGTAAAAATTATGCACATTAAATATTGATATAAAAGTGTAAATAATAAGTGATTGATTTAGTTTTGGCAATATTGAATGATTGGTTTCCTAAGAATTTAGGAATATTCTAAAAGAAGTTGTGATAACGTGAAATTAGGAAATTGTTTCTTAGAAATGTTCAAAGTTGAGTTATGAATTCACATGGGAATATAAAACAAAAGTGAAAAATAAAATATATAATATTCGAAAAGTAAGATAAAAATCCTAATAAATTAAAGTTAAATTGTTTGACACGTTTGAAGATTAGAAAAGTAAATGGTTGATCACATTGTAATTGTGGTGGATGAAGGTTTGAAAATAGTTTTCTATTTCAATAATTATTGTCTGTGCAACGTGGCAATGACATTGCGTGGACCTATAATATCAAATGCAATTATTGTCAAACTTAACCTAACATATCATGAACACTTAATATATTTTATCCTGTATGAAAAATATCTCATAAAAGATATACAAGGTTTTCAAATAAAACACTTTTAAATAAATAATATGGTGACATCTACAATTTTTGTATAATAATTTGTAATAAACTTAAAAAACAATTATTAAAATTAAGAAAATAAATAATATATATGTCTCATTGTCATGTAAAGTCAAAATATTTTATAAAACAAGGACAAATGAAGCATAATTTTTAAACTTTTCGTCCATGACATCTTTATACTAAAAAAATGTTCATTTATTATAACATTTGACTTAAAAAAAACAAAATAATAGAAACAAAATATCAAGGGTGAAATCGTAAAATAGTTTATTTGAAATGTGTTCACATAGTATTATATAACTAGTGAACATAATATTATATAACTAGTGAGAATATACGTGAGCACGTCTGTTTACTTTTTTTATTATAGATAATTCATTTAATTTAAGAAAATAAATCATTTAATAAATTGTAATTTAAAAATATAAACGGTAAATATTTTTTTAATTTACAAAATAATTAATGGTTATTTAAAAATAAAAATAGAAATATAAGTTTTTAATCTAAAATAGTATTTATTTAAAAAGATAACAACGTATTACAAAATTGATAAATAAATAAAATTAATTAATTAATTGGATATAATATTTAACTTGGTCTAAATTAGTAATACATTTTTTTTGCGTGTGTCATGCACGTATCAAAAATTGAAATATGACTAAGTACAACATCAAATAGACCTATGTTCAGAGTGACAGTTTTAATCAATTGATCCAAATATATATATATTTTTTATAATGTATGCAATATCATATAAATAATACAAGAATATAAGAATATATGGATTGAATTTTACATTAGAATACTTAAATTTCATCAAATTTCCTCATGCTCAAGTCAATAACATCAAATCCAATAAAATAGGATAGTATAAATTTGTTATGGTCTAATAACAATTCACACTATAATTATTTATTATATTATTTTTATTTAAATTTATAGCATTTTCATTACATCACACAAATTATTAGAACTGGAGAGGTCTTTTGGCCCAATTCTCTTACCTTAAATTATTATACACAACACTTGTTATTTCAATAGTCTCTATTATATTCTTTCTTTGATGTCATTAGTTTAAACCTTTATTTATTTCAACACTTGTGTGTAATATAAAACTTATTTCTAATTTTTTTCCCTTTCTTAACCATCATTTTTTTTTCTTCACAAAAAAACTTATTTTATTCTCCAAACTCGGCTAAGTAATTTAATTAAGTTAAATAAACATCTATATTATATATTCTCAGATAGAAACAAAATGTTCCATTTTTTTTTCTTATCATGATCGTGATAATATATATATTTTAAAGACAAATTTTTGTTTTTGTAAATATAAATATGTGAAATAATAAATGAGCAGTACTTAAATTTCAATTATGATAAAAAATTTGACCTAATTTACGATATATTTCATTGAGTAACGCAAAAAAAAAGTTTGGAGTATTGTGTTGTTGGGTTTTTTAATTGTCTGGGTTAAGAGTGGAAAAAAAAAAAAGTGAACTTAACAAGAATTACCTCATATGGTTGGAAAATAACTTCATTTTTCTTCTTTCTCTCATTGTTTAAAACATGACATAAACATAATTAACTTATTCTTGATTTATGTTTAGAATACACCAAAGAGCAATAACACTTGTCTCTCAATGTAAAATCATGTTTGTAAATAGTCTACATTTATCTTTGTAACTGTTTTTAATAAGTTAAAATATGTGTTACAGTAGACTTTGAAGCTTGATCTTGATCATAAGTAAAATTGATTTTGTATTATCTTTATATAGGTTTATGGTAAACAGAGTAAGTATTGTTTAAATAAGTTAAGAAAAATACCAAATACTCATTGAAACTTCTTTTAAGGTTAATCAATAACGTTTTTTCTATATCTCTTTTAAAATTGAAAATGAAATTTAAATTGAAAGTTCGTTTTTTCTGCTCTATAAAATTTAACTCATTTCATTTTATGTTATTTTTAATTTATATATACGTATTCATGTTATTCTCCATATTATTAAGTTGAGCACACCGCTTGGTAATTCTTTTTATAAGCTAGAAATGGGTTGACCAAATTAATCAGTTCAATTGATGAGCTATAAATATTTTTTTTTTCAATTTCTTGATATTTCTACAAATGGATGATAATATCAAATTATTATATTTCTTATTGAGATGATCTGATAGCACTCAAAGATATGATTTTTTATAAAAAAAATGAATTAAAATATATTAATATTACAAATTTATACATTAATTTAATTATGAATGAATACATAATTAATACTATTAAGATTTATATAAACCATTTGTACAAAAAAAATTACTAATCTCAAAATTGATTTCAAGTGTATAAACCAAACCCAAACGAAATTACATGGGTGGTTTTGCCTCACGCAACGCAAGTATACCTATCTTTCCGTTTCAACGACGTCGTCCAATTTACAATAATAAAACAATGCGTAGCTTCCTTCCCGATTGAAGTGCCTATTATCTTGGTTTAAACTCTGTTTTTATCCTCTTCTCTTCAATCAGGTTTATCGGCGATTCCAAAGTTCCCTCAACTCAGTTACACTTTCCAGCGAAAAAGGTTATTACAATTATTTTATTATCCATGTAATTTTCCTACTTCATCCTTGATCCCTCTTGGTTATCTTTCTTATGCATCAAAACCCTAATTTCGCATCACTCGCGCTTATTTTTATTGACGAACTTTAGTATGTTCTTTGAATTATTGGTTTTTGTGCGTGCAATACGATGCTTACTTGAAGTTTGTTGTCGCTGTTCAATTTCCTTGAAGTTGTTTGCCTTAACTGATTCGCTATCACTTCCTCTTCAATAAAGTGTGTTACTTTGGGACTTTCTATTGCAGTTTTGCATTGCTATATTTAAGTAGACAGCAGGGTTGTTTTGTTGGGTGAATGGAAGCCTCTGATGCCAGAGTTACTTATTCTTCACTTTCTAAGCTAGATAAGGAAAACACTACCTCTTTGGGCTACGGTGCGATGAATCATAACGGCGAATCCGTATGGATTGAACCTAAGCCTGACACCACACGTGGCTCAACGTTCTCTGACAAAGAGGTATTATATCAGTTCCCCTCCGAGGATGATGATCTGTTTGACGGAGGTTATGAATCAAGTGATGATGCTCGTGGGTTTGTACCCTCTAAAACGCCTCCGGAGGTGAACTTAAAGAATGTGCTTTCTGGGATCTTTGCTATTTTGACTGGACGGAACAAGGGTCCAAGTCCGAGGGTCACTGCAAACCAGCAACTCCCAAGTTCAAATGTATCATTTTTCGGCTCTGGAAAGAATGGGGATGTCCTCCTTGACTCTTCGGTTTACACGCCAAGTGCACCACCGCTGTGTCTACCCAATGGGAGTGATTATAATTCATACAAAGAGGTTTTGGAAGCTGAACCCCCGGATTGGCTTCCTGATAGTTCCACTAATGTTTGTATGCAGTGTGATGCTCCATTTACTGCACTTACTCGTGGTAGACATCATTGCCGGTTCTGTGGAGGGATTTTCTGTCGAATATGTACCAAGGGACGGTGCTTATTGCCTGTTGGGTTCAGGGAAAGGAATCCTCAAAGGGTCTGTGATGCCTGCTATGATCGGCTTGATCCTTTGCAGGGTGTTCTTATCAACACCATAAGCAATGCTGTGCAGGTGGCCAAGCATGATGTCATGGACTGGACTTGTGCTAGAGGATGGATTAATCTTCCTATTGGTTTATCTATGGAGCACGAGATATATAAAGCATCTACTACATTAAGAAACTACTGTCAGGTTGGTTTCATTTTTTGTAGTCTGACTAGTATTGCTTTACTAATATATCCATTAAGTATCTTGTTAAGATTTTTCAGAATATGAACCTGGCTGGTTTTATCTCATGTGAAGTACTTTTTGTTGGCAGGTGGCCAAATCCAATCCTGAAAAGTCCATCCCTTTAGCGGTTCTTAAAAGTGCCAAAGGCTTAGCTATTTTAACAGTCGCCAAAGCTGGTGCACTCGTCTCTTACAAACTGGGTACTGGTTTGGTTGTTTCTCGAAGATCAGATGGATCTTGGTCTGCACCATCAGCTATATTCTCCCTGGGTTTGGGATGGGGTGCTCAGGTATGGAGATTACGTATGGGTTTGGTTTTTTTGTAGATTGAAACTATGGTCATGTTCCCTGATATGATTTGACAGAAACGATCGAAAAATTATATAACAAATAGAGGGGGAGCCGTTTTGAAATTTGTTCGTGCATAGAATTTCCTCCAAATATTGATTGACATGATTATTCCGTCTGTGACTTATTTATATGAAATACTCTTGAATTGCTCGTATAGCCAACTTCAAATAGTAGGATAAGGTTTTGTTGTAGTTGTACTTTTAGATCGGTAGTGGTGACCATTTCTGAGCCATCACTTCATTAAATACTATCCTTATTATAGGTATGTAATCAATAGAGAACATAAAAATCCTCTCTGGTCATACGTGACTAAGTTGACTTATTCAGGAGTTAATCTCTGACTGATGGACTATATCTGCTCATCCTATATTCTCAGATTGGTGGTGAACTTATGGATTTTATAGTTGTTCTTCGTGATATGAAAGCTGTGAAGACATTCTGCAGTCGCATGCATTTTTCTCTTGGTGCTGGTTGTAGTGCCGCAGCTGGGCCTGTTGGGAGAGTGCTTGAAGCAGATATTCGTGCTGGTGACAGAGGCACTGGGATGTGTTACACTTACAGCTGCAGTAAAGGTAATTTTGGTGTTTTTTTTTCCTTCATGTCACTGGATCGTTGTATGTTAAATGGCAAAGATTTCTTTTAATTTCTTTATATGCATGGGCATATATATGTTTGTCATTAGTGATCATGTTAGTATCCAAACTATTGCTTTCAAATTGAATAGTTTCAACATCTGATCTAATATTTTGTCAAGGTCACGTAATAGGCAATAATCTTCATAATGTTTTTAATGCGCAAACCTAGATATCTATTTTTAGGCATACTAAAAAATGTGTGGTAGAGGCGTCCATACAAGTCCCATTCTTTGTTTAGTGCAACCTACACGTATTTTCCCAATAATATTGGATACAGTGTTGCTAAAGGGGCAAACCTTGTCGCAAGGTTGTTGCTACCTTGTGTTTTGATCCATGGTAGAGTTCCTGAGTTCAACTTTTGAAAATAGTTTCTCCAATTGTGAGGGTAAGGGGAGGGTATCTGAAGTGCTTTGGTTGCAAAGTGACTTGGAAAGAGCTACACAGGGAGGGATGACCAAAAATACTGAGCAATGCATTAGAAAGTGTAGCTGCAGGAGCATAAGGTCTTTGGGTTGGCGTTGTGTTATGATAAGAACTTGACTACTGTGGAAAGTCTAGGTTGCTGGTCAAGTCACATAAGATATTCCGTGGAGTATTAAGTAGCTTGGTTTATCCCTTGGAGTAATTGAGTGATATAAGATGTTAAGTTTGAGTAGCTTGGTTTCTCCCTTTGATTACTTAAGTGCTTTGGTTGCAAAGTGATTTGAAAAGAGCTACCTATGAAGCGATGACCGAAAAGTCCGAGCAGAGCATTAGAAAGTGGAGCTGCAGGAGCATAAGGTCTTTGGGACGGTGTTGTTTTATGATATGAACTTGAATACTGTGGAATGTCTAAGTTGTACATCAAGTGATATATGTTCAGTGGAGTGTTGGGTAGCTTGGTTTTTGTTCCTTGGATTACTTAAATTCTCTGTAACGACTGCTTTGTTTGGCACATAATTTATGATTGTTTGCTTGTGCCTATTACGCTGTTTTTATCTTTGTTCTTATTTTATTTTCCATTATTAATGTCGGTTTTATATGACGTTTGTGTATAATAGCTAACCAAAAGGAATGTTTCCAAACCGTAGGTGCTTTTGTGGGAGTGTCTTTGGAAGGAAATATGGTAGCAACAAGGATGGAGGCCAACTTGCGCTTTTATGGTGATCCTTACCTCACCACATCAGACATTCTACTGGGGATGGTGGACAGACCAAAGGCGGCTCAACCTCTGTATGCCAGTCTTCAAGAACTGTATTCCTGTTTACGTTTCTAAGCTGGTCTCTGCTTCCAGGTCCACAATTGCACCTTCTTTCTGTCTCTGCTGCAGGCGGTGTCTTAAATACTGCCTGTTGTATATACACTTCTAGTTCTTGCATGGATTTCTGAATTATGATTCCCATAGTTAATTCCAACTCCTCCATGTTTGGTTCATATGGATGAGGGATCTCTTCGTAATTCGGTCATATATTACGATTGATATTGATGCTCAATACACGAATTTATGATGTGAATATTATACTAAATTGTAAATAGGCAATCCATAAATTAGTTATTCGTTTGCTTTCTTTTATTCATGCTGATGGATTTTTCTGGAATTAGAAATATTTTAAATAGAGTAATATACTTGCCTAAAGGCAAAATAATGTATTTGGAAGCTCGAGGAGACGGCCAATTTGTTTTGTTTACTGGTTGTTCAAATTCACGCAATGAGTTGTGCATGAGAATTGGTTTTATATAAAATATTCTGTTTTTACTTTTCTGGTTGAGTAGGGTTTTTTTTTAATCAGCATATTACTACTCATCAAATTCTTTAGTTCGAGCATGGTTTACGTGCTATGTGGTTAGCATTAAGAATAAATCTTATACACCTTGACATGGATTGTTTAAACTATATAGTAATTAAGATATTCCTTAGTACAGGAACACTTTAGGATTTTACAGGAATTGATAAAAGTTTGTTTTCATTGTTTTATGTTTTAAAAAAATAATATTTAGAGAAAATCGTCTTAAAATACATTTTATTTGAATACCGGGACGCGGGGATCTTGATATTCTTTTATAATCTATTTGATTTTCTATTTTTGATCAGATGATTGAAGATTTTAGTCATTTATATGGTTAAATTTATTCTCATAACTTAGGCCTTTATTTAAGACTTCATATTACATTAGTTTCTGGGAATATTATTTTAAAAGGCCGAATCTTAAATTTTTAAAATCCTGACTATTCATAGTGAAGATGTTTTAAATTAAAATAAAACTAATAACTTATAATAATTTACCAGATTAAGATGTCACGTCTGTAAACTCTATTTGTAATAAAAAATAATTTTTTTTGGGTTAAATATGTTTTTAATTTCTGAATTTTGGAATTATTTTAGTTTTAGTCTCTTTTTCAAATTAAGGTACAATTTAGTTTTTTAATTTTAGAAAACTCTGGTTTTAATCTTTTTTACTAAATTTTTTTTAATTTTATTTGTTGTTTCAAGCATGTTTCTTGAATTGTTTATATTATTTGACACATTTTTAGTTTAATGTTAACTGTATTTGTAACTTCTTCACGCTAACCGTTTTAATTTGATAAAAGTATTCTACCATCAATATTAATTCGTTGACAGTGAGAAATACTTAAAAATTTGGTAAAAATATTAGACGTGACTCTTTAATCATTCTTAAGATTATCTTTTAGAAACTAAAATTTTAGTAATTCTGAATTATGATTTTTGTTTTTTTATGAAACGTTTGGTAAGAATTATTTCACTGTTTTTCGAGATTCGAACTTTATTTTTATCTCCTCGTAATCTCCAACAAAGTACGTGGATGCAAAGGATGTTGCAGGGTTTTATTTTACTTTAATTTTTTTTATTGAAATTTAATTAAAAGATAAAAAATAATAAGTATAGTTTTTAATATAGTAATGATAAAATTAATTAAATTATCATGATCGAATAATAATTAATTCTGTTATCATTTTATCATGTTTATATTCATTTATTTGGACACAGAGGCAATATACTTTTGAACGAATACGTGATCAAATTTTCTTTTAGAAAATTCCTAAATAATGCAAAAACTGCTTGAAAGCTTTCATTCTATTGATTACTCTCTTTCATGTGAGTATTGAATAAAGTTCAAAATGTGGCATATATCATAAACTCAACTACCAAGTTTGTTCCTATCGTTGCCAAATTCAACTCTCCTTACAGAAATCTATTAACTTTTTGAAACTCTATGATTTATCATGTGACTAAGACTTTTCCACACAAAATAAATTTGTTTTTCTGTGAAGAACGTATTTATTAAAATACAATGATTTAAAACGGATATAAGTTAATATCATTAACTTCTTTCCTCCTAAGCTATGAAAAAATTACTATATGAATTAAAAATCTATTTACTGCTTCATTTTATTTCTTCTTTCAATTTTCCAGTTTCATCTCAATTTATTAATTAAGAAAAACAATAATTCATTTTTAGGTACATGATCGATTGTCCATAAATTTATTGTGGCTCTACTTTTGAAAACTATAGCAATCGATAGTTTTAGTAACACGTCATTTTAGCGAAAGTAGGTCAAATTTCTCGTGACTTTGAGAGGGAAAAACACAAATAATCGTGATCAGAAGAAAAAAAAAGAAAAGAAAATAGTTTAGTTATCAGCAGAGACGAAAAGTATGTTTGAATGTAAAATATTTATATTATTATTTGAATTAATAAAATTACTGCTAGTTTAAGTTTATAAAAAATAATAAATTTATTATATACAATAGTTGATTGAAGTGATAGTATAAAATAATTTATATTGCTCCGATGTTAAAAATTTAATAATATTAAAAAGAAAACGACAGAGCGTATAATAATTACAGAAACCACGTGTAATTATAGAAGCTCGTAGTTTTCCAGATGTACAAAGCGCGTGGCGGTTGGTTGGTATTTCTTCCAACAACTTTAAACAAAATAATGTATGAAAAATAGGAATAATAATTAACCTGAAAAATAAACATCAGAAAATAAATGATGAAAAATAACATATGGTAGAAAGTGTCGGATACGCACGTGATAGGGTGGCGCTATGTGAATGAGGATTTTTCTATGTGCTTTTGGTTTGTCATCACTTTCTTTCCCCTTCATTCAAAATACGTTTTTTTTTTTTTTTTAATTTTTAATTTTTTTAATTTTACGATAATTATAATAACAAAAACAGTTTATTACAGTATTATTTTATTTGCTCAATCACTGTTTGTAATTATTACTCTGCTGGGTGTTTCTGGAGGGCTTGTGAGATCTGATTTCGGTTGTTTGAGGTTTCAGTTCCCCGAAAAGTTACTCTTTTTACATGCATGCTCAGTTCAACGGTTGATTGCTTGGTGGGTCGGTGACGGAGTGGAGAAATTTTGTGAACCAGCTTAGGGTGGTACTGATTCTGCGCTTGTTTGCTTGAGTGGTTGGTGTTTTTGCATCTGGGTGGTTGTTTTGGATTGAATTTTCTTGCTGTGTATGTGCGGAAGTGAGGCATTGAGTTGAGCTGCCTAAGATCCTATGAACTGAGATGGTGGGGTTTTGCTTGCCATGGCGGTGGCCAATGGTGGTCTCTGCCTTTGTTCTGGAAGTTAGTCTGAACCATTTCATTTGTAACTAAATATTATCTGTTAGCTGTTATTGGCTTTCCAATGTTTTCAGCGATTCATGTTTGAGGATAGGATTGCAGTAATAGTATTACTTTGTATGTTTACTATTTCATTGTTCTTTGATCAACATTAAATTTAAACCCCTTGCCAGTGTATTTTTCATTACTTATGGTTTATGTAATTGTTGATTTTTCAGCCGTTCAGAATCAGCGAATTTCTTTAGTATTATACAATTAATATTGTTGTATATCAACTAGTTATATTTTTAAAGGAAAAAATGCTGATTATTAGTGCAAAGATGTGCTGTTTTTCACTGTTCTTGGCTTTCTAAATTTTGAAGAATATTTACTTGTTTATCAGGATAGGATTCTTTCCGGCATCATAGATCAGATGGCATGTTAACAAGGCTGGTCAATGAAGGACTCATAATGAGAGGGCTTGGGTTGAATCACAGTCCATGGGCACCCCCGATAAGAAAAGATCTGATTTTGTTGATGTAGTTAGGTCTTGGATCCCTCGAAGGACTGAGCCACCAAATGTGTCGAGGGACTTCTGGATGCCCGATCAGAGTTGCAGGGTATGCTATGAGTGTGATTCTCAGTTCACGATCTTCAACCGCAGGCATCACTGTCGAATCTGTGGGCGAGTTTTCTGTGCAAAATGCACTGCCAATTTTGTTCCCGTGCCTTCAGATGAGCCAAATACTGTCCGTGAAGAGTGGGAGAAGATAAGGGTCTGTAACTATTGCTTTAAACAATGGGAAGGGTTAGCAACAGTTGATAATAATGGCGGTGCAGACCCTTCGTCCACCCCTTGTCTTAGCCCTTCACCATCTACAACAAGCTTGGTCAGCACTAAATCCAGTTGCACCTGCCACAGTAGCAGCAGCACTGCTGGTTCAGTTCCTTATACAACTGGGCCTTATCAGCGTGTGCCTTATAGTCCCCATCAATCTTCGCAAATGAATCAGATAGCCGATGAACAAGATAATTTAAATTCTAGTAGGAGTTCAGATCCCTCCGAGGCTGTAGGGAATTTGACTTCTAACCAATTTGGCTACTGCTTCAACAGGTACTCCTTCTTTTGTGGTTCGTCTTTTAGGACTGCTGAATGCAATTGTCTATACTTGCCCCTTAATATTAGAAGTCATTTAAGTCATCATACTTCGGATGTCGACATCAAGATAAAATAAGGATGAAAAGGAGCTAGAGTTTTTGGTTATTGATAATCTGGATGTACACAGATGAATGTTAGTCTTGCAAAGATGTGTTTTTGTCTGTGCGGCTAAGTTTTGATATGATCACTGATCATGTTCTGATCTAGAGATGAGCCTAATGGTGCCGTTGATATTGGCTGTGAGATTATGGTACTGAAAAGTAGGGTATGTATAGAAAGTATCCCATTTCACATTAGTTCTTAATGTCATTTGTAGACTCTAGAAAGACATATTTGACTAGTTCATGTGCAGCTTAGTAGACTCTGATCATTGACTTTAGAAAGATATATTTGACTATTGCATGTGCACCATCAAATCAATATGATGAATACTGCTGTTGTCTTCAGACTTTTGTTTTTCTGTTCTTACTATTAGTTTGTTAATTCTTCTGAGTCAGGAGTGATGATGAGGATGATGATTACGGTGTTTATCATTCGGATACAGAATCAAAACATTACTCTCATGCCCATGACTTTGAAGATCCAGTTAACATTAATGGAGTTGAATACGGGCCACATCAAATGCATCCTGATGAAGCTAGCATTCATGAAAAAAACTTGAGTAACCTAACGCCCCATCTTGATCTAGAAGGTATAGATGGAATTGAAGCACCCAGTAAAGAAGCTCATGAGCATGATCATGCTGATGGACGTGAACCTTCTCCTTATCATGAAGAGAGCAATAATACAGATCCTGTGGATTTTGAGAGTAATGGACTACTGTGGCAACCTCCTGAGCCAGAAGATGAAGAGGATGATAGGGAAGCTGTTCTTTTCGATGATGACGAGGATGAAGGTACTACTGGAGGTGGGGAATGGGGATACCTACGGTCCTCCACTAGTTTTGGATCTGGAGAATGTCGTAGCAGAGATAAAACAAGTGAGGATCATAGGAAAGCCATGAAGACTGTAGTGGAAGGGCATTTTAGAGCTCTGGTCGCTCAGCTTTTACAAGTGGAAAACCTAACTAGTGATGAAGATGGAAAAGAGAATTGGTTGGATATAATTACTGCTTTGTCTTGGGAAGCTGCTACAATTCTGAAGCCCGATATGAGTAGAGGTGGAGGTATGGATCCTGGTGGATATGTAAAGGTTAAATGCATAGCTTGTGGACATCGAAATGAAAGGTAATTTTCATAAACCAACCATTACTAGCTTAATCTCTTAGATGAAGACACAAATGGTTATATATGTGTATATTATTATATTTTTAACAGAAATGATTATGGGGAAACATATATTAGTTGATAAATGTACTGAACTGCATACATGTTTCATTATTTTCTTTTCTTTCAGTATTATGGTAGGTTTTATCTGATTTTAACTTAATGCTGCTGACAACTATATTTCTAATTCGTTTCAGTATTTTATCTGTACCAGAAAAAAAAAACAGGGAAAAATTGTAATAACAGTATGTGCCCCCATTGAAACAGAAAAAAGAAGGAAAATGAGCAAACAAAATGTGCAGTCCTTGCCTCTTCTTTTCCCCTTTTCCCATTATACATAGATAATTCATAGCTCAAAAAGCTATGTTCCTGAAATTCATTTTACGTAGATGGGCATTCCATTATGTTGAAGGATGGTTGATGTTTTCTCCTCACGTTAATCCTTTTCTTCCCTTAATAACCCCCTTAATAAAACTGTTGGAACGAAGTTCGTATAATTGCTAGTACTGTACAATCGTGTATATATTTTGTCTGCTTAAGTGAGTAAATTCATTGTGCCTCTACGGGGCAACTGGAGTTGGGGCAATCATAGGATAGTAGAGTGTTAAGATTTGTTATATTTCTGTGACGCGATTTCCTTTTATTTCTACGTCTGGGTTTCTTCACAAATTGGTTTCCTGTAATAGGGCCTTATTCTATCCAAGCAATTTTGATACTAAGTCTATATGATGTAAATATCGCTCTGGTGTAGAATTATCAATAATAATATTCATAACTTTTTTCGAGTTAGAGAGTATGCTAGCGTGAACCTGTTCTCTTAATAATACATCAATGTTATGTGAGCAAGCTGGTGAATGAAAAATCGTGTTATTTACTGCATATGATTCATGTTTTGGGCGAAGTCTTTATAAGTCTGTTCATTATTTCTTCTATTTGTCTCTGTATACTCTTGATGTTCTAGTTTTCTATTTCCAGCATGGTGGTTAAAGGAGTTGTATGTAAAAAGAATGTGGCTCATCGGAGAATGACTTCAAAAATTGATAAACCTCGTTTTCTAATACTTGGAGGTGCTTTGGAGTATCAGCGTGTTTCTAACCAGTTATCAAGTGTTGATACTTTGTTACAGCAGGTTCTCTCCACCCAACCAGCTCTCAAAACTTGATAATTATATGCCAAATATGCTTGTAGTTGCTGGCCTTAAATCTGAGCAATCTTCCCTTCGATCTTGGCTGTCATTTGTTTTATTTCCAATAATAATGTTGCTGAATTTCATGATTTTTTACTCATTCCCAGGAGATGGACCATTTGAAGATGGCAGTTGCAAGGATTGATGCTCATCACCCCAATGTGCTTTTGGTGGAGAAATCAGTATCTCGTTATGCCCAAGAGTACCTCCTAGCTAAAGACATATCACTTGTTCTGAATATCAAAAAGCCGCTTTTAGAGCGCATTGCCCGTTGCACTGGTGCACAGATTGTCCCTTCAATTGATCATTTGACCTCTCAAAAGCTGGGATATTGCGAAACATTCCATGTGGACAAATTTTTTGAGGAGCATGGTAGTGCTGGGCAGGGTGGGAAAAAATCAACAAAGACTTTGATGTTCTTTGAGGGTTGCCCAAAACCTTTAGGTTGCACCGTAAGTTCAATGACTATACATAATATGGGACATAAAATTCAGTGTTAGTACATACACAATTTTACTGTCTTCTATAGATCCTTAACTGACACTTTCATTTGATCATAGGCTAAAATAAGACAGGTGACAAATACAGAGACGGAAACGTTTGTATAATTTGTGTAGCAATTTGGGTCTGCATTGTGCTTTTTCAATTAGCTGATTAAGTAGCATGTTGGATAACTGTCGGAATATTAAGCTAAACATGGCAAAGGGAACCAAAGTCATTAAATTAGCATTAAAACGAATTGCAACTTTTGAAATTGATTACGTAACATTGAGTACTGCTGAATTAAATCATGTCAATGAAAACTTCTCAAAATTTGAGTTTGTTTTAGATACTCTCGATTGGATTGTAAAAGAATTGATGGAGAAACTTGAAATAATTGATTTTGAAAGAAGATTAAAAAATTTATGTGTGTTTGGGAATGATATTTTGAAAGTGAGGTTAAATTTAACTTAGTTTGGAATGGTAAGTTGTAAAGGAAAGCTGAGTTGTTTAGTGCTTGCTGTTCTTCTCCCTCCATGTTTTTATTTATTTATTATGTGTACGTTTTTCTTTTGCTTTGAAGATCTTGCTGAAGGGTGCTAATGGGGATGAGTTGAAGAAGGTGAAACATGTGATCCAATATGGAGTCTTCGCAGCCTATCACCTGGCACTAGAGACATCTTTTCTGGCCGATGAAGGTGCTTCACCACTAGAGTTTCCTTTGAAATCTCCCATAACTGTTGCATTACCAGATAAACCATCTAGTATTGTGAGATCCATTTCCACTATCCCTGGGTTTTCTGTTCTCTCTGCTAGAGAGTCTCAAGGAGCAAAACCTTTTGAAATACCAAAATCTGATGACATGCACAAGACTGAAAGAACCCCATCTAGCTGCAGTGAGTCCACTGAAAGATCTTTGGTCGGTGACTCAATCCATATGCACGAATTCTCAGGAGAGGCCATTCAATCAGCCCAGGATATGCCACCTTCCCTCTGCGAAAGTTTCCTTTTGAAGACTGCTTCTAAGGAGGATGGTAAGAAATGTTCTAAGGAATTTTTTCAATACAGACCAGATGAGAGAAGAAAAATCACGTTAAACAATGATCTTATTTCAGATTCTTTTGGAACCTTTGACTCTTCACAACAAGATGCCAATAGCTACCTCAGAGCTGCAGCATTGTACGCTAATCAAGGCCCTAGCCCTGGACCACCATATGTAAAACATGATAGTAGTAATAACAATAATGATCATGAGGACATGATACATTCAAACGAAGATTTTCCTCCCTCAACTTCAGACCATCAGAGTATTTTAGTCTTTTTATCAACACGTTGTGTGTGGAGAGGAACTGTTTGTGAAAGGTCCCATCTTGTCAGAATTAAATACTATGGAAGTTCTGATAAGCCTTTGGGACGGTTCTTGAGAGATCAACTACTTGATCAGGTATTTTTTTTCTTCCAAATCATTTCTTTCATTAAATAGATTTTAACAGTGGCTATGGCTACTCTGTGAACTCTAAACTGATAACATTCCCTTATTAGAGTTACACCTGCTGCTCATGTGAGTTGCCGCCAGAAGCTCATGTTCACTGTTATACTCATCGGCAAGGCAGCCTGACAATTTCTGTTAAGAAACTATCAGATTTTGCTTTACCAGGAGAACGAGAAGGTAAAATTTGGATGTGGCACAGGTGCTTGAAATGTCCTCGTGTAAATGGTTTTCCTCCTGCTACACGGAGGGTAGTTATGTCTGATGCTGCTTGGGGCTTATCCTTTGGGAAATTTTTGGAGCTGAGTTTCTCAAATCATGCAGCAGCAAGCAGGGTTGCAAGTTGTGGTCATTCGCTTCACAGAGATTGTTTAAGATTCTATGGGTACATTTTTCAACTCCTAAATTGAATCTATTATAAATTGGGGTGTGGTGGAATGTTTGCTTGGAAGAATATTCAAGGTTTGCATTTATTCCTTGGAATGTGAACTTGGGAATGTAATATTTCCATGTTTATTGTAATGTTTAAAAAATCTTTCCCAGGTACTCAATCAGCCCTGGAAAGTAACAATACTTTCTTTTACTCCATTTTTATTCCCATGATGAAGGGTGGTTATTGCAATGAAAATTCCGTAAGCTGTTTTCCAAATCCAATTATAAAACTTCCATTTCTACACTATTTTTTATTCTAAGGTTTTTGAATTTTAAATAATATTTTTCTGAGAATATTTAAATTGATCCTATTACATTTTTTAATGTACTCAAGAATAGCATTCCTGGTTCTAGTATTCCTAGCAACACACTACTATACCTTGAAATAACTGCCCACAAAGAAATTAGGCAAATTTAATTAGTTATATAGAGGGGATTACTTAAGTGATGTATAAATAAATAGGAGAGTTGACATATATCCCATATTCGCATTGTTTAAGTTGAGAAAACTGAGGCATGGCCTTGCTGCCCTAGAAAAGAAAAGATGCAAAAATAATGAAATTATAAACAGGGAAGATTGATTGTCTCGCTCCTCAATGTTTTAGGTGGGTATGTATGGAGCAAGTACCGTTGAATCATGCATAATTTAGATTGGAAATAGAATTATCCCTTTTTCCTTTATTTTTTCAAGTGTAGTATCGATAAGGCTTTTATTGTATCACTTGAGATTGTGAACCACTTGAGTTTAAATACTCTCATGTCTGTCTACCAAATAAAAATAAACTTTTTGTTGTCTTCTTGAATAGTGTTTTTCTTTGTGCAGTTTTGGGAAGATGGTTGCCTGCTTTCGTTATGCTTCAATTCACCTGCATTCTGTTTATCTTCCCCCACCTAAACTTGAATTTGTCAACTATGATAGGCAGGACTGGCTACAAAAAGAAGCTTATGAGGTTGGTAGCTAATATTAGTTGAAATATAGAATTCTCTTCTGAATGTTTCTGTATTTATGAGATTGTGATCTTGTTCACCAGCTGCATGACAAGGCTGAATTACTGTTTAGTGAAGTGTACACCGTTCTGCATCAACATTCAGAGAAGATTTCAGGTCTCGTGTTGCAGGAGGGTGGACATAGGGTGTCAGATTTTAGGAATCTAGCTGTGAAACTTAAAGAAATGCTGCAGTATGAGAAAGAAGAATTTGAGGTAAGTGATTTGAGACTGAGATTCGTCGCCCCTTTTTAAACTGTTCCCCTTTCCGGCCTCCTCCAAAAAAAAGTTTAGGACGGATTTTTTTTCCTGCATTTTTGTTCCTTAGATTGAATCCGTCCACTTATATCCTATACTAATTATAAATTGATAGGATTGGTATAAATTTGTTGTTTTTCCTTGCTTAATATAATGTTGAATTACCCAGAACTCACTACGAAAATGGCTGCACAGAGAAGACAAAGCTGAACAGCCTGCGATTGATATTCTAGAGCTCAATAAGTTGCGGAGGCATATCCTAATCCAGTCTTATATTTGGGACCAGCGCTTGATTTATGCATCCAATTTAAGTAAAATTATTCTTCAAGAAAGTTCCAAGATTTTAAATCATAGAGAGAAGTTGCATGGTCCTAGGGAAAAACTTGTTGAAGCAGATATTGCTACTAGGCCAGCAAGAGGCCATAGCAGTTGTGATTCCTTTCTTTTGGAAACAAAACCTGATGGAAACCTAAATTTAGAAAATTCTAGCTACCTTAGTCACCCTGGTGAGGTGATTAAAAGTGAGGACAAGGTTAAAGATACAAATCATGATAAGGTTGACCTTTCTCTCTCTGGTGGTGCAAATATCAACGATAGATCTGATTCTGTAGAATTCGAGATGTCTGTAAGGAGGGCTTTGTCAGAGGGAGAATCTTCTGTTGTGGCCAACTTATCTGATACCCTTGATGCAGCATGGACAGGTGAAAGTCACCCTTCAATTTCATCAGTCAAAGAAAACGGTTGTCTGTCTCCTGATATGGTTGTTCATTCACCTGTTGCAAATTCAGTTACATCAAAATCAAATTCTGATAACTATAATGCTGATATAGATGGGATTGAGGCAGGATGCACTAATTACTCTAAATTACTTTCCAAAGGACTTGATACTAAATGGAAAGCAATGCCTTTTGCAGACTTCTTTGGTTCATTCGACAAAACTTCCTCTTTCAATATACAGAAGCTTGTTGAGTATAACCCAGTCCATATTTTATCATTTCGAGAGGTGGAGCGCCAGACTGGTGCTAGACTGCTTCTGCCAGCGGGAACTAATGATACCATAGTTCCCGTTTATGATGATGAACCCACTAGTGTCATAGCGTATGTGCTTGTGTCAGTGGATTATCATATGCAAATGTCAGAATTTGATAGACCAAAAGACAGTGGAGATAGTTCAATTGCATTGCCACTCTTTGATTCAAGTATACTTTCTCTCAACTCTTTTGATGAGACAATTACTAATACATACAGAAGTATTGGCTCTTTTGATGAGGGCATGTTATCCAGTGGGTCTCGGAGTCTACCGGCTGGGGATCCACTCTCACACACAAAGGATTTTCATGCAAGGGTTTCTTTTACTGATGATAGCAACCTTGGGAAAGTGAAATATACTGTAACTTGCTACTATGCTAAGAGATTTGAGGCTTTAAGAAGAACTTGTTGCCCTTCTGAGTTAGATTTTGTGAGGTCCCTCAGCCGTTGTAAGAAGTGGGGAGCTCAGGGAGGAAAGAGCAATGTTTTCTTTGCAAAAACCCTGGATGATAGGTTCATTATCAAGCAGGTTACAAAAACAGAGCTGGAGTCATTTACCAAGTTTGCACCAGCTTATTTTAAGTATTTATCTGAGTCAATCAGTACAGGAAGCCCAACTTGTCTTGCGAAGATCTTGGGGATTTATCAGGTACTTTTTGTTACACAAGGGTTAGGTTGAATCTTTCTTGTAAACAGCTATTGTTTTCCTAGTGCAACTTATTCAGATGTTTGTCTGCTCTAATTGGGTGTTATTGTGTTCTTTCTGTTAAGGTAACATCTAAGCACCTCAAAGGAGGGAAGGAAACAAAAATGGATGTTTTGGTTATGGAAAATCTTCTTTACAGAAGAAACATTAGACGGCTTTATGACCTCAAAGGTTCTTCCCGATCACGGTACAATCCAGATACAAGTGGGAGCAATAAAGTGCTGCTGGATCAGAATCTCATTGAAGCTATGCCAACCTCTCCAATATTTGTTGGTAACAAGGCAAAACGGTTGCTGGAGAGGGCAGTGTGGAATGATACTGCCTTCCTTGCAGTAAGTCTGATACCCTTTGCAATTTTAATTCTTTCTGAGTAGGGTTTAGGTCTACTTTCATCGATTTTCTTGCAACTTCCTTTTCTTTCTTTTTGCCTGATATATGATGTTTGGCTGTAAGCATCCATTAATAGAGTCTAAACGAGTGTTTGGCATTTGCAGTCAATATATGTTATGGACTATTCATTGCTGGTTGGGGTGGATGAGGAAAAACATGAGCTGGTATTAGGAATAATTGATTTTATGAGGCAGTATACATGGGATAAGCACCTCGAAACATGGGTGAAGACCTCAGGCATCCTTGGTGGACCCAAGAATACTTCTCCAACTGTTATATCACCGCAGCAGTACAAAAAACGGTTTAGGAAAGCCATGAGTTTATATTTTCTTATGGTGCCAGATCAATGGTCTCCTTCAGAGTTACACCCCAGTGGATCCCAATCTGACATTTATGACGAAAATGGTTAAGGGGGACCCATTTCATTCACGTGTTCAATATTTTACCTTGTATAAATTTTACGATTCCAGCATCCGTTGACACGGGTTTCTCACCCATGTTCATTCTCCCTTCTTAGTGTCCGTAATATTTGCCTGCCGAAAAATGCAGCTGTTGATCTGTGTTCCTTAAAACATCGGAGGTATGCTGGACCATATCCATCAAGGGTAAGTAACTGTACAGCGATTTCCCCCCTCTTTTTAATTTTTTACATCTTGTATTTAATCTCTTGTTTTCGCTATCCCTCGTCTTCAAATTTTTATTTTTATCCTATTAAAGGGTGCTTGAATTGCACATTTCGTTAATTTTGTTCCACTGTTATATGACCCTAATGTATGGTGTGTATATGTACACATATACAAACATATATATCTATATATGTTAAAATGGTTTCTTCGTATGGCCTTACACATGTCAAGTAACGATATTTGAATGTTTATCACACTAACAACTAGTCTGACGGATATTTTAATATAATTATTACCAATGTGAAAAGATCAAATTAGCCTTCGTGTTATAAAAAATATAATGATTAAATTCAATTATTCGTTAAAGCATATAAAAAACTAACTGAAAAAAACGCAGGCTTGATTTCTCACTATTAACTTTCCACTCTAAAAACTAACATTGAAGGAAAAAATAAGAATGGAATTATGTACCATGCTATTTACTTTTACTTATTGCTGAAGTGATATATCTTCCAAAATAATCCTGAACTAGCATCACTTTAAATAGTGAGTCGGACCATACTATAAGTTAAGACCAGAAGCGAAAACATGAAAATTGAAAAGAACATATTATAACTTTCTTTAAGGTTGTTCCCAGTTCATTACAAACAAAACTAAAGTCGGATCGTGTGGCAATATAAAGAGCTATACTATTGCCATTCTATAGTCATCGCATGAAAGAACAAAGGCAAGTAATTGTAGCTCACTAGTGAAAAAATGTATATCAATAACGTCCATCAGTGCTGAAAAAATGAAGATAAATTGTCCGCAGAAAAACCACAAACTCTGCCATCTCTTGCTAATAATTCTACAAAACTATCTAGAATGTGTATGTAACAAAGTCTTTGTTCAAGATCCGTAAGTGAGTAAAAATTGGATAAGAAATTATTGAATGGCCTTTACATACAAAATTAGAGTAAATTATCAAGCTCGTCTTGCAGTTCCTGTACGGATATCAGATTAATGATCTGGATCTCTTCACTCGAGTATTCTGTTTGTAGCAAGGATCGGACTTGGATATGGGCTTCCACGATATTTGTCCTGCATGAACACCAGGAGAAACATTTTTAGATCGGTACGATTAGTGTAACAAATTCCGACCAACATTAACCAAGTTTCTACCCAAAAATGCATCAATTCACAACATATCATCATCTAATTAAAAGGCATTTCTATGGAGAAAAGTTCTTCAAGTGAAACTACCACGTTATACATTTTAGAAATTTGACTAACTGAATCAAATAATACGAAATGATAATCAAGATGCACTTGTCAAAGTAAAGGTGTGCAGAAAAATGTTCATGCCGTAACTTTATATTATACATATAAACTTACTTTATTGGTTTGAAAAGTATAGTTCTTGTTGACGAATTCTGTAGATAAAGCTTCATTTTTGCGATCACCACCGGCAGTTGCTCCTGAATAGCGGCCCTGACCTATTAGACCACAGAACATCAATTTAGCTTCATAAATAAGAAATTCCCAATAAACATAACGAGACGAATATTATTTTCTATTTTAACTTGTGTTATTTAGACATGACTTCTCTAAGACGCAGATGAGTCTCTAGCTTTCTGTCTGCATAAAAAGGACAATTTCGTTGGCTAGTGATGATTGATGAACTATATAATACCTGGGAGAAAAATGCAGCACTTCTGCTTTATCTAAAGCTCTACTTAATTTAAACATGGGATTAGAGTCTTTAATTTTTTATTTTATTTTTATCATCTCTAAATTGTAGGAGTTCTTCGCAGAGAATACTTTCATAGCAAACTGTCTTGTAGTTCAATGAATAAATAATGTAAATAACTAGAAATGACCTACCTTCTGAACAAGTTCAGCCACCTTATCTGGAGTAGCGAAGGCTTGATCCTTCAGAGGTTTGGCCATACCTGACTCTGGCTTTTGATTCTGACCACCTGGAGATAATGCAACTTTGACTGCCGTGACCTAAGACAAAATGAAAACTTTAGTAAATAAATTTTCTCTTTACAAAGACAATAAAAGAAGTTAAATCTTCCAGTGAGAGTTGTAAGAAATAAAATAAAATTCAAACGTATGTTTATGACACAAGATTTGTAGCAGGCAAATAACACAATTTGTAATAAGAACCAATTATATATATTTACATGCATTTGCTTTAAAGCCACGGGTCTATTTTAGTTCACCAGCTGGCAAAACACCAAATAGTTTGGTTACATAAACAGACCTTTGTAACGAATGAAAGCAAAGGATCCACCACAAGTTTAGTAACCGACATGATGAACTCCTCACATGTGGCTTTGAGGCTCTTCTCGAGTTCCTGAAAGAAACCATACGTCAAAGGCCTAGAAAATGGTAGGAATTTGGTTTATGCCACATACAATATAAAATCAGTAAACAACTGCTGAACTGAAAATAAAATCCATTTTAATAATCCTCAAATCAATTAATTCAGGTGTAGAGACATGACAGTATCAACAGTATGAAGGGTTGCAATTATAACTACAAATTTAGGGGCGAAATTATTTTAGTTAACTAGGAAAGAAATAAAGCAGGTAACCATTGCAGGGAAAATGGACAACATATTGGGTTTGACAACTAAACATGCATGCCAATCAAATTAACTTTGAATTTTGAAACCTCTTGAACGACCCTAAATTCCACAATGTCACAAACCTTCTTGGTGTCAATTTGATTTTCCAAAACTCTTGGAGACAATGTCCTTGCCAATGAAGTTGATCTTGACCAGTCAAATAGTGAGGCTTGACCTCTTAGAAGTCTTCGTAGATGCTCCTGATCCATATTCAATATTCATAGAGACATAACATATTAGTGTTAGTGATATTAAAGCAAAATCAGCAAAATAAACTATTAAATGTTAATCATGACATGGAGACAATATCAGTAGGCAAAAGTCCATGATTAAAAAAAAAAAAAAAAACTCTTTAGCATCCACATGCTCCTTGAAACCTTTAAAATAGTAGATCAAAGGATGTTCAAATAAAATAGATTAAGAACAAGCAGTTCTTGTAGTTTATTAGATCATTGGTAATTTTACTTTCTGAATTTCCTCTTTGTTCTATGATATCTATCTATTGGGTGAGCACTGACATTTTTATTAGAGAAAAAAGCATGCATTTTACTTAAATCTCTTCACTATACACTTAGGGATAGGGTCAACCAATTTGCAAAGTAGTTGGGATGCCCTACTTGTTCTTGTTCTATTGTTTAATTCTTTTTTCAGCCATTTAAGATATCTTATCCTAATACCGGAATACTTATTACCTTCTTTTTCTCTTAATACTTTTTCTACTAGAAAAATAACTTCCTCTAAATGGCACCAGACACATGTAAAATGGCAAAAGTACTCAGTCCTCTACGCAAAGTTATAGGCCACATTTGATAAGAATCGTGATCATGAATGAAGCAATATCATCTTTGACTACTAAGCATAACAGTAGACAGAATTGCCACAAGTCCAGACACTTTTTAATGTAAAAAAGTTGAATTATGAGAAATGTATACAAATTTGACCAGTGTTTGAAATCAGAATGACAGTGTATTGAACTCAGCTAACAAAATATAGCATTGGGCTATGAAGTACTAACCAGCAAATGAGAGAAATCAAGCTCCTTTTGTGTGACGGAAAATTCAATATTGAAGGGTGCAATCTGGAAGACCAAAAAAATTATTCAAAATACTAAATCTACTAAATAGTTACACAAGAAAGTCTGACAGGATTACCTGCTCCCTTAAAATTAAAAGATGTTTTATAAGGAAGAGCTGTCCATCCATTTGTGATGATCTTTTTGCAATTAATTTGCTTGCTTTCTGTGGCAGACAAGAGGAAGTAGAAACAGAAACAAGCCAGTCAAAACAAAGTATCAAGCACGTGTCAAATTTAAATAACCAAAAACAGATAACGCCTCCACAAAAGTCCGGACCTCTCACTGCTTTGTCTCCTAGGGGCCTATGATATGTGCAGCTATTTTTCTAGGCTTCCACCGTTTTTTCATTTCTTCAGCAACTTTTCTTTAAAATTGTTAAAAAGTAGATTTTAAGCTTAACTTAACTCCCACAAAACCGGTTTGTAAGGTGAGACTTACACCCACTTATATATTATAAATTGGTTTTATCTCTAATCAATGTGAAACTTCCAACAAGAATTATATTTTTAGGATTTTCAACAAAAATTGGACCTGCCTGAGGGTTATATCTGTTTCTCCTTTTTTAAGTTTAGATATTTTTGCTTGTACAAAGAAGCCAAGATTATGTGGCGGTGCTGTCTTTGCAATTCTCAGCCATGTTTGGATGGAAATAAATGCTAGAACTTTCAAGGTAATTTCTTCTTCTACAAGGAAGATCACAATATGCCTTGATTTGGATGTTGCAGACTTGATGGCCCCAAAAATTTATCTATCCTAATGTGCTGTGTGCAATTGAGCCAGGGATTTGCCTTGTTCCTCCCTCCAATTTTCAATAATGAGCCTTTTATTATTTCAGGTAAGAAATTGTATCCTAGTTTGTTGAACCAGTTTGCTCATGTTCACATTCAAGGGTTTGGTAATAAGAAAGAAAACAAAATCTCGTGGCAATGTGTGAATTATTGGATTTTGTGGTAGTAATGGAAATGAGTGTATGCTCAAGAGTGTATTTCGACCATTGATCTACTTCTGGAATAGGGTTGCGAATATGACACTTGGTCTTTAGTGCATGTACTTCAGCATATTATCATTTACAACATGCAAAAAATTTGGACAGCTTGTACACTAACTATAGGAACTTCTATTGCCTTTCTATTGTTTTGCTTTTCTTTATCTGGGATTGTGTACACTTCTTCAATTGAACGGGTGGAGGACGAGGAAAGAATATGAACCAATACAGATAATCACTAGTTTGCCATTACCTGAATCGATGTTGAGCAAACTTCCACTGCTTCCTGATTGAAATAACAAAAGCAGATCATTAATTAATTATTCAAAGGAAGAGGAATTTGGGGTCCCAGGGGAGATTAAAAGTAGTTAAAGTGAAAGTGAAACCTTCAATACCTGTGCTAAACCAGTAAAAACTTCAGACTCTAAACAACGATACAACTTTGAAAGACATGATAGAGTTTTCTCCAGGGGTGGATACCATGTTTTAAATACATCTGGGTTGTCATCAGCCTGCAAATTGAAAATTACAGAGGATGAAAGACAGACGATTTTAAAATCTAGACCTATTTACATAAAGAAAATATTCAGAAGTAACCACAAAACGAAATACAAATCTAGTTGAGGTCTCCAGCAAGTGTGCAACAAGCACAAGATATATTCACTAATTTATTGATAAATTTGCTATCTTGGTGAAATTGGGGGAAAAATCAAGATGGGACTGGGAAAAATAATTGATTCGTCAGATGGTATCATCAATACCTCAATTATCAGATTTTCAACATTCGGTCAGCCATATCCGTTTACGGTTCAGAAAAAGGTAGTGTTTGGAAGGTGAGAATAAAGACAAAAAAGAATCACCTGTACTTGTCACCATAGTTACATACTCAACTGGAAACTAATGAAGCAGGCAAACAACCAGAACTCAAATTACTAAATATATCTCACAAGCATTACGATATGAAAATCAGCATATAGTGGTTATCATGCGTGAGAAACAATCATGGCTTAATGTTAGGAATCTGGGTTCTCTCTAAGTGCTAACACTGAATATGTATATTCAAGCAAAACCCAATAAATTGCAAGGAAAGACACTTTACAGGATTGATCTCAGAAGTACTTTCCACAGATATCTTCAGCTTTTCAGGGTAGTCCAAATCTTCATTAGTTGGGATGTAATTCGCTATCTGTAAAAATACAAGGAAATAAGGTTTCCAAAAACCGAAATATTAGAAAAAAAATTATAATAATCACCTCTAGGAACTAAATATGGTAAGCCAAAAAATTGTTAACCACCAACCAAATAAAAGTACATGTAACCTGACAATGTGATTCTTAAAACTGAATTATTTATTTCAATCATCTAAATAGATTGAATGGAGCCAACAAGTGTGTTTGATTTACAGTAATGGACAACACAAGAAGCATGGTAGCGTTAGGTAAGTGATGTCACAAACTTTTGTTTACCATTCTATTGTGGAAGTTGAGCAAATCAAGACTTGAGTTAATTAAGGAAAGAGGGTTGAGATTTGAGAGGGAGGATGGTTATCAAGTAACGGCAGAAAAATAGAGGTAAGCAAATTGAGTACATGAAAATTGACACAGTTCTACAGATTAATTCCTTTCAGTATTGATTAGAACAAATAAGAGGGGCAAAACCCAACTAGGAAATATTTTCAGCATTTAAAACAAATATATGAGGATAAACAACAAAGTATAAGAAAAAAAAATAACTATTAACCTACCTCATCTCGTATATGAGTCCGGGCACGAAATGTTAACCGCTCATGGACATCTGCCAAAATTCTCTCAAATGTAGGACGAAGACCAGCTAGTGATTCACTCCTCCTACTATGCTGTTCACCAAGGACTTCCATTTTAAGTATATCAACAAGTTCACAAAGAAAATCAATAGTTGTTTCGTGAACAAGTTTAGGACGCAGTGTATCATACAGATATGTTGACCTGCAAGCAAAATTGATAAAATCATGAGTTGCAGACTCTACAAGCATGGAAATTTTGCTTTTAAAGAATAACATTCACAACAAATATATAACGAGAAAGATGGAGAAATAAGCTCGGAAGTATCTAAAAATGAAGGAATGTGCCACATAGCAAGTGGAGCTTCTATCACGCATTAATGCTCCTTCACTTCCCTTGCCAAACACTCTGGAATCTGGATGTGCTACATGCCCAGAATCTTACCTGAGCACACTCCCAAAGATTTCTTGTACTTGGGACATATACAATGACTATTTTGGGAGCCACCTTATGTCATTGGTTATGTCTTAAAGCACACAAGAAAATAAGCTATTTGTCCTCGATGTGAAAGCTCCTATTTATTTCCACTTATCCACAAATAGACCTTGTTTATGTACTAGTATTTTGTTCTTACTCTCTCTCGCTAAGAAGATTTCTTTTCTTTCTTCTAATGAATGTTTATTCTGTTGAAAAAATAAACCAGGTATTCTTGTTAACAGGAATACAAACTTACAGAGGATCCATTAATGGAGCTAAACTTGAAATCTCCTTTGAAGAAGCTGGAAAAAAATGATCAAAAAGTTGGTGCTCAAGTTGACAGACCTGCACAAATTATAATCAATGAGACTTCCTGCCATAAAGATACGAAGCAACTAACACAGTTAAAAGTTTACATCTAACAAACAAATAGAGTAATCACAAGAAGATTAGCATTTATTCTTCAGTTAAAAATCTGCATGCTGTGCAAAATCGCCTTAATTTATTTATATTATTAGCTTCCCATAATGATACATAATGCCTGGTTGTTGTTATCATTGTGACATCTTTAGCAAACTTCCTTAGAATATGAAACATCATTAAATGTTATTAACACAAAAAAAGTCATGGAAAAATAGGTTTAGAATGATTTATAGAAACAAATAACAATATATTTAATGTTGAGGAACTACAATATACTAGAGATCAAAGACCAAATATGTAATGTTGTGTATAAAACCGGCAAGAACTTCAAATATGTACTAAAAGACAACTACGATTAAAGCACAAAACCAAAATGAAAGCTTTGAACCAGCCTAAAGTAACTTAGAGAATCTTACTAGTGCATGTTCAGCGCACATCAGACAATTTGCAACTCAAAGCACAATGATCAATTTCTGTATTCAAATTTGATATTTATTTCCATTTTATAAAAAAATAAATATTTATTGATAATAAAATGAATATTTTCATCCTTCCTTTTCCCAAAACTGCCAAAAATCTCTTTGCCCAATTCAAATGTTAGTTAAGAGGCTAGGATATCAAAAGTAAACTGAATGTTGAAGTCTTTTTTCTGAATAACCACAGCCACTATGCATCTCTCCCTTTTTCTTTTCACTTATACTCTGTTTCTGTATTTCATTACTACTCTCTGTGAGTTGACACTTTTAGCAGTCTAAACTCTAAAGCTAATATGGACACATATTATATTTAAAAAAGACACCAGTGACCAATATCAATAAAAGGCATCATGATATTAAATTGATAAAAAAAAATAACGGTACCTGTATGAGATAAGCACATCCTGATCTAGTCAATGATGGCAAGGACTCCTTCTTGGCAAACTCAGATATTCGCCGCTGAACTATACCTCTTATCTACATGCAATGAAATAAAGAATTTTGTAATCATTTGACTTCATAATACTGAAAAATCATATTACAGACACAATACAATTACAAAGCATGTAAATTTTCTCACCAAAGAGAGGCGTTGCTCACAGTATAGTCTGTGACATTCGACAAGGATTTGACCATACTCTTTCCTTGAAGACCTGCTTTCAATCTCTTCAAGTAGTGGCTTAAGCTGCAAAAGTTACAATTCTTAATCAGCTGCACAAATAGGAACTATAGATATGATGGAGAAAGCTTATTCATTAAAGCCGACTACTTTCTATATAAAACTTCAAATTCAAAGATTTAAGTCAAATGGAAAAGGTTACCTCACTTGCTGCTGCCTTGAACCGAACATATATAACAGATGCCTCTACTCCCTCTGAGATAGACGCTTTGTCACCCCCACTTCCACGGATCGCTTCCTGGACCTGATGTTCAGGTATGTGACAATATATATTAACATAGGACTCTAAATGCTCTTATCCTTGTAGAATACATACATGCACATATATTATCCACTCAACCTGCAAACTAACTTCACCTGAGAAGAGGCACCTTTGAGAACCGCAAGTACATGAGAACGCATCATGCCCAATGCTCGAGACTACAAAAAAATGACAATATTTCCAAATTATTAAAGTTTAAATATCTTTCGAGCATGGCTTATAAGATAGGACAGATTTCTAGCTATAGACTGAAAAATAAATGCAGAACAAACAGTTTCATAACGTTAATTAACAATTCCTATCAGTAAACGTTATATACCTGGAGCTGCCGAAATTTAAGCAAGTAAACACTAGATTCTGCATACTGTGGATTGCTCTCAACATACCTTAATTAAAAAAGAAAAATGTCAATGATCACATTTGTTGTTCAAATATAGAAGCAGATGGAGCTTAAGTTAAATCACTTGATGACATTCTATACACTTGAGCATGGCAGATGTACAAATCAAATGAATGAAACTGGAATTTTACTCACGAGATGCATTCATCAAGTCGTTTGAGAAGTGGGAGAAAGTTTTCATTTCCAACGTTCATGTTTGGAGAATAAAAATTGGTAGCAACCTGTACGAAAGAATTTAAGCAAACCATATAAATAATTTAAAATAATAACTCTTAGTTTTGCCAAACTTCAAGACTGTAAATAGTATATATGTATACACACACATCCATACAATTTCAATTTTAAAGTTAAAATAAGACTAGAATAGCAGACATATCAGCAAGAATGCTGCATAAGTACGGCGCGTAGATTTTGAAAATTAAACCAGCAGCATTAACAGATACCTTTTTACCAAACGCTAAACCTGGAGAAGTGATAATTGAATCAATTAAGTGATTGTAGAACACATCTTCTTCACACCAAATAAAAATATTCACAGGCAACAAAATACAAATGTAAAAAGCAAAAGAGGAAACCATATTTCCAGCATAAAATCTCTCTGAAATTCACACTAAAAAGCATATCTCAAAACCTAATTTATTGTAAAAGTATTAAAAAGCCATTAATTTGATTGCACAAAAAAACATTGCTCAAAACCTAATTTATTATACAAGTTTTTCAGTTTCACGTCAGAAAATATATGAAAATGCTTATTGCAACATCCTAATGCCCACCACAATAGCACCTTTCAGTGGCAGATATATAAATTTTGTATGCACTTTTGTATGCTCAATTTCTTTAACATTAACTTACTATCGGATACTTAAACCAAAAAAAGGAAATGATGGAAATTAAATCAAGAAAAGATCCAGTCAAGCCAGCAGTCAAACCTTACATTCTCCAGTTCATCAAAGTAATTGAGTTTACTACGAAGTGCATCTGCAAAATCAATTAGTCTTTGCTTTTCTTGTAGCTGTAATAGGAAAATAAATGTGAGCAAATCAGTCGTTTCAGTCAATGAAGAAATCTAGGGCCGCTAAGTAAAAATCAGAAATGATCATAGACTTCAAAAGGCCAAACAGGAACAATAGATCCAATAAACTACGTAGTGTGAAACTCATTTATATGACTAAATTTTGTTATTATCATGCATGAAGGAAACAAAGAAGCCAAACAACCAAGAATCTCCCATTCCATTAACTAGTTTTCCTGATTTATTAGTTTAACATTTACATAAACCTGTGTGATCTATTACTATAGGAATAACAGAACAGATAGCTGGCAGCCATGACCAACAATATGAATTGTGCAATCATTCAATTACACACTAACGAATAAGATTTGAGGGGAAAGATAACAAAACCGTACCAGTCTATCGCATGCATCATGAAGCGTTTTAGTCTTTGTAGCTACAGCCTGATGCTGCAACTGTAGCTCGTTAAATAAGTCCAGGGTGTCGTCAACCTGCATTAGAGATCAAGTCGTCCAAACAGAAAACTGAATGAGAAAATGATAGTAACCAAATTAGATATCCATAACTAATCCACCAGAAGAAGATAGAAAATAACCTGTTGGAGAATTTCATCACATGTCTGTATGCGGTCTGTTAGAGTGTTCACGTAATGCTGATATTTCTCTTCTGTCTGCAATTGGAAACTAAGTTAAGAGTCCGCAAACAAATTAACAGAATATAAAAAAGCGGCGGCATAACAAAGTCTAGTAACTAGTAACCTCTGATTTCATTGCAGATTCAAGATCCGCAAACCATTTGTAGAACTGCGTCAAATTCAAAGACAAAAAATATCAATCAATCGGGTCATATAAACTCATGTGGAGCATTGAAAGCCAGAAACCAGATTGCGCAGACAACTTGCCTGATTGGTATTGACCATAACAGTCTCAATAGCACCGGAGTCATCGAAGGAACTATCCTTCGTTTTAACGGAAAACGCATTGTGTTGCACCGACGCATTCTCTTGAGCCTATACATGCCAGAATTACATTTTAATTGTTTCGTGAGAATATCAATTACACGTAAATGGCAAAAGCTTACCAACTTGAGAGGCAACGGTCGCTCAGAAACCGCGTGAGAGAGAGAGACAATCGCGGTTTGCTGTTGCTCTGTCAAAGGAGCATTCTGCAAAAGCACAATTCACTTCAAAAAATCAAATAACTGCAAATAAAATCACAGATCTGATCCGTGACAGAGTAATATTCATTTATAAACAAAAAGATCAATTAAGATGATGTAATAATAATTGAACGAGAAATGCAGATGCAAAAATACAAGATCTGCAAAATCGAGGTAACTAGGGCGAGGAAAGAGCGGAAACACAGAAATGGAAGCGTGATTTGGATGGGAAAGGGAAAATGTTGAAGCATACCTGTTCCCAAGTGGAAGCGAAGTTGTAACCCTTGGAAATGGCAGCGGAATTTGGAAGAGATTGAGGTGGACCTCTGCTTCCCATTTTCCTCTGTCACCGCTTGGCTCTGCTTCTCCTCCTGCTTCCTCCTTTCTTGCACTGACCCTGCTTTCTTACATACACGTTAACAGCTCCCAGTTCGAGTTTTCCACACCAAACGCTGCGTTTTGTTTCTCAGTTTATCGTGACTTGTTTGCGTTGCTTCCTAAGCTTTGTCTTCTTATTACAATTTTAATTTAATTTGTTATGTTTGTAAGAAAACAAATAATTGGGAAAAAAATTTGTGAGAATGTATCATTGTTCTTCAAATTATTTAACTGAGATCTCTTAAGACAAATACAAAGTTTAAGTCATAAATAGATATTTTTTGTATTTTAATTGAAAACGGCAGAATTTATCTATGTTTATATTTATATAAGTGAAAATACATATACACGTGTATTTATTTTATAAGTAAATTTTTATTATAATTAGTTAGTTTAGTTTAAAAAATGGTTAAATTTAAAAAAAAAAGAGATAAAATTAATAAAATAATTTTTTTTAATTTAAAAGATAATTAATTAAAAAATAATTATGAAAAGAAAAATATATGAATCCCTTGTTTACAGATAGACATACAAGTGTCGCTTTTATAATAATGATAATACAAAAAATGTACTACCTCCTAAAAGACATTTACACTCTCATTAGATTTAAAATATATATTTTTTTTAGCATTGGAAGGAGTGGCCTTGTTGATTTAGTTTGTGTACTTTGAGTCTATTCGAGTAAAATTGTCCCAATTTGTATTCGTTGGTTTCAAATGAAAACCGAAAGAAACACCACTATTCACAATAATTATTTGAAAAAAAAAAAGTCATAAGGTGCCTTCCTCCCTAGAATTTCCAACACAATAACTCGCAAAACAACCCGTGTTTAGTACCGGTGACGTATATACTGTGTTGATTATATTTGCTTTGAATATTATATTTAATTCAAATTCCAGCACAAAACTTAGTACAGGTTGATCTTTGGTTGATTGCAACTAAACTCTACAATACAATTTTATTAATATCGACATAAAAAACCAAACACATTACCACAGATAAAATGAAATGGACGATCACCAAACTGTAAATTATGCAAAATTTGACACTAGATACATACAAATCAACTGTTATATACCTTACAGAAAGAAAAATCAAGCAAAGCGGGGAAAAATAAACTTCATACATGCTCAATTTACTTAGTCTTTAACATCTGAAACTCCTTCGGCACAAATCTGAAACCTTGCTTCAGCTTCAGCCAAGCAAGGAGAGCTTATCACTTTACAGATCCGTTCTTCCCCTCTCCCTTTCCTGAGAGCTAGCCTGTCAACAATTAAATCCAATAAGAATGATTTCAGAGAGAAACATAAGACTGCAGAACCTACTACTTGTGGAAGTACTAGTATTTCAGGTTCATACCTAGTTGTTGTAGCATGAGCCATGATGTTGCCTCCAATAGGTTTGATTTGAGGTCCAGCAAAGACTGCAGAACCGTCTACTTGTGAAACTACTTGATTTGTTATAACAACAGCTACACCAAACTAAAAAGAGAATAAAAAAAAAAAAAATTAACTCCCAACATTGCTCGATAATAACATCCTAAACCTGAATCTAAAATTACTTAAGCCTAGAAGTTTTACCTCATCTGCCAATTTTTGAAGGCTCCTCAGGAACTTTGCTAGATGCATTTGACGGGCTGAAAGCTCCCCTCTTCCCGAGAAATCTGTCCTATAAAGGGCAGTAGCACTATCTACTATCATGACAGCAAACCTGTGTATGTAAAAGTGTATGTACAATCAAAAGCAAATCCTTAAAAACTTCATTTTACTAGCTAAACCAAAGAAAAGTTTCCACAATCAATATCACTGATTAAGGAAAATCTCACAGTTTTAGCATAAAAAAAACAAGGCATATAACACTTTACCTGCTAAGTGATAAACAAGATGAGAAAAGAACAAATAATTATGGTATTATACCTAGTGCAACACTATACACTAAAGGCACATTATATAGTCTTCGACAGATTTAAAAATTATTAAGTAGAGAACCATTGCAAGGCACACCTTGTTTCCACCATCATTGAAGCTGCTTCAAGCAGAAGCCGTGATTGATGATCTGTGTTGTATGCTCTAGCATAAGCAACATTTTCCAATACATCAGCGCCATTCAATCCAAACCTGCAACACTGGGAAACATTAATACGGAATAAAATGAAACATATCATATACACACGAGCGAATTCATATCAAGAATCATTAATTATACCTATCTGCTATCTGTAAGAGTCGCTGAGGTCTAAATGTGCCCTCAGCATCTATGTACATAGCTTTACCCTCTCCCCCACCTTGGTCTAGTGGCAACTAGAATATCAACAAAAATAAAAATATTGGTAAAGCTGTGAGAGTTGCAGATAAATTTGAACCAAAAATTTCACAAACTCAATTTCTAACACCGAGTACACTAGAGCAATTATCATGAAGCATGGACACCTAATGATCTAGACTACTAACTTGGCAAGTGACACAAAGAGTGTGACACAACTGAGTCTTCCCAGATCGAAATTCACCGTATAACTCAGTGATAGAACCGGTCTCAACTCCACCTAATAGGATCAACCATATCAAGTCAGATACTCCAACAATAAAATTCACAACATTCCAAATCCACACGCAATAAAACACTAAAAGGTTATTAATTGCTTCTGATTCTGACCTTCCAATATCTTGTCAAGCTCTCTGGATCCCGTGGTTATCTGAATGATTGCATCACGCTGGGCATGGAGCTCGCTAGCACTGGTAAACCCCATAGGCACCAGCTTAGAAGCTGCAAGTAAACAACAACTTTAAACCAATACCTTCACAGTGATAAGAATAGGGCAATAAGGAAAACAAGTGCAAAAGTGTTTATTCACCTGCTTCAATGATTTTGTCGACTTTAGCTTCACTGATACCTTTGATTTGCAAAAGGTCTTTTCTAGGAGTATAAGAAACGGATTCAACAGTGTAAATGCCCGCGTCTTTAAGCTTCTTAACGTCCGTGGCGGCTATGCCCGACACCTGGGATGATGATTCAGCATTAGGGTATCAACATAAAAAACTTAAAGAGGGGATTTTGCCCTAAAATAATGAAGGATGACAATTGAAAGCCGGAAACCGAAATCGGGAAAATTAGGTTAATGGGGTTGGTGAAAAGATGAAAAAGAAAGGATTTTTGAAGAAACTAAGTGAAGGGTGAGGGTGCTGAGGATTAAACCTGAAGTTGCTCAACGGGTAAAGGGCCATGTTGTATCTCTTCGGCTTCATCTTGTTGTTGGGGTGCTTTATGGTTGTGTTGCTGCTCCATGGTTGCCGACATTTGATTCTGACCGTCAAAGATTCAGTGTCTGAGAACAAAGGGATCGGCCGAAGGGAAGATAGAAAATTGGGTGAAGTGGGTCACTGAGGAGAGGATTCAAAAGAACACTGAAAGAGGCGCCAAAATAAATCTTTCCATCCGAAGAAGCTTACACCACAAGCTCAACAAAAAAGGTTTTAAACCAAACATTTCCTCAAAAGCTAAAATTATTATTATTATTTATTAATTAAAACTTTAACAACTACACACAGGGTGGCCAATTTTGTCCTGAGATGACATTACAGAAGTGTTGAATTATTTTTAATTTATAAAAAAATAATATAAAACTTTTTAATGTATTATTAAAATTATTTGAATTATTTTAAAGATATTAATTTTTTTTCTCTTCTCATTCTATTAAGAACCTTATTGTCTTTTAATATATTTTTTAAAAGAAAGAAAATTGTTCTCCTAAAAGTTACTGGTTTATTTAAAAAATAAAGAGGGAAACTTCACAGAAGAACACGTCCCACAAACATTTTTTATATTATCAAGAAAAGGAGGTAAGAAAAGAGAAATCATAGAATTTTTGGCCAAAGAGACGAAAAAGGGAAAACCAAAGAAAATTGAGGTACATAAAGGAAAAAAAATATGTGTTGAAATTTAAAGTCTTTTTTTTTTTTTTCTTTCTTTACCCCAAAGCTCCATTACTATCAAACTCGATTACTGTAATAAAACTTAACAATTACTTTAATACAAAATTTATTTGTTAATCTTTTCATATTATGCTGTACATATTAAACTACTAACCATTTTTTTTTAAAAAAAAAAAAAAACTTCTGTAATGATTTTATACACTTTTAAGTTATTAATCAATTTTTTAAAAAAGTGCAGTTGACGATTCTCAAAATAATTATTACAAAAGTAAACAATTTAGTTAATTATAATTAATATTAAATATTAATATAAATTTTGTTGTTTTATTAATTTAATCTAATTTTATGTTTAAGTAAAAATCATGTAAGTTTATTACAAATTAACATTCAATGTCATTAGGTAAATAAATAATATTTTAATAATAGATATTCATTATATATAAACTAATTTAGTGATTAATTCTTGTTCTTTGTATATTTAGTCATAGGTTTTTATATAAATAATCACTAAATTACTTTATAATTGACCTGTAATTTATAATATAGATAAAATATTTGGTTTATAATTTTTTAAAATTTAATCACTGGAAAGTTAGTTGTTAAATTTAAATAATAGTGACTAAAAAATATGTCTCTAATAATATGGTAATTAGAAATTAAAAAATAGTTTTAAATGAACAAAAATTAGTTATTAGAATAAATTGATCGTAGCTAAAAAATAGTTTCTAATTATATCTTAATAAAATAGTAACAAAATTATCTTCAGATAAATAAATATTTTTATGGTCATTAATCACTAAAAATATGTCTCTGATTATATTTCAAAATATTATTAATAGTAAATTATTTTATATATTAATCATCATAGATCAAGTTGTGGAAAATAATATTTTATGGAAAGTCGTATTAGAGTGTTTAAACAAAGCACAATCTCTTAGAATTACAGGTTGAAGTGCTTAGATTTACACACTAGAGTGTTTAGATGAAGAAAAGCGTATGATGAAGGATAACGTCTCTTAGAAAGAATGTTAGGAATGAAATCAAACAATTAAAAAAAATGAAGAAGTTGTTAACAGAACAGCTAAAGAAGCCAATATATGTAACATCAACCGCGTACAAGAGATGAACAAGATTCATTCAAACTAGTAATTTTGTGATAGCAAGAGCATTGCTACATAGTTCAGAGAAGTGACGGTTACGTTGAGTTAGAGCAGAAGTTGAATAATTGTCCTCACTTTGCTGCAAGTCCTTGAAGCCATCTTCACATGTCTCAGCATCAGACATAGCAGCAGAAACCAGTGTATCTACTTTGTCACAATCTCCATTGGCAAGTGCTTCTTTTGAGTCCTGCAAGTTCTCTATGGCTTCCGAGAATTCCTCTTCACAGTCTCTTAAGCAACGGGACACGTAGATGTTATTGGCAGCGGAAGAATTGGACTGCAGTTCATGAACACAGGTCAAAGTGTCTGCAGCATATGCTGTGCTGAGATTCAGTGCTATCTCAGCAAGCACTCTGAGATCTGATGTCTTGCTACTGATAGGGACTGATCTTAGGGAAGAATTGCATACTTGAAAATGAAGGGTGTGTTTGCAAGTTGCTGTGACCAAATCCTCTCCTTCTGTGCTATGTGGCCTACCACATTGAACCAGCAAAACAAAGCAAATCATAAGCAAGATTGGCAGAACCAAGCATTGGTTAAAAACTTTCCTTGATGCCATCTCTGGCTCTGATTGTTTAGGGGCTATGTCAGTGCCATATATAAATTAAGTTGTTGGCACAAAGAGACAAATCCAAAAGTTAAATATGTTTATCACCATTTAAATGAGATGCCAGACATGATTGGTGATAGAATAAAACTCTTTATTGGAAGGTGAGTTTTGAATTATTTGGGTAGTTTTCTTTGAGCTTGTGAGTGGCATATTGTGTATAGATCATGACAGCTCTTTGCATTTGTTTTGTCTGTGAGAGGAATAAAATAGACCCACCCAATGGGCCACTGGTACTTACCTTATGTTTCACAAACTGATACAATTGTTTGTCATCACAACTCTCTAAAATTTGTTTCAACATGATGTCTTATTTTTTATTTTTTATTTTGGCATCATGTTGAGTGTTATTTTTCATATTTGAGTCATGTAAATATTTGATTAATGAGCCATCTGAATGCTTTATTAATGTAGATAGAAAAAAAAGAAAAATTGTTAAGGATAATAGAGAGATGAAAGATATTTTTGGAATAAAAAAAAATAGTAAAAATATGTAAAATATTTTTGAAATAAATGAAAATAATGGAGAAAACAGGTTGAATGTAGGTAGTAATGTAAATCGAATTAGATTGTTTCCTGTATGCTTTAATTGCACATAAATGCATTGATTTGGATTGCAAAATAAAAAATATCCTATTTCGTGATTTATGGATGAATTGAAATTCATTACTATCATTATAAGATATTTTTTATTGATTGTTTTTGTAATTAATGAGCATAATCGTAGATAGTTTATTTGTGTTTGAATTTATGTTATATGTTAATTTATAATTAAAAATATTAATGTTAGACATGAGATAATTGTAATATGTGTTACAAATTTTTAATTTTGTTTGTTAAATCTTTTCCACTTTTTAATGGGTTAAATTTGAGGAATAAATTGAATTTTACTTAGGTGTGATGTATTTGATTTAACTTTTCAAATTAAAAAGTATGCTACCATTACTTATGGTAGTAGTAACGAAAATAAATCTTATCACAGAACTTGTAAAAAAAATCAAACAGATATCCTTAACACAAAAAGAAAAAAAAAATATTAAAAAGAAGATGAAAGGACTTATACTCTTTTTTTGTAACAAAGGGATCAACACATCATCTCTTATCTCTATAGTTTTTGCTTATTTTATGCAAATTAACCTTTCAGGTTATCCAAGAAAAAGAAGATGAATAAGGAAGGACGTCGAAATATGTCACGCATGTTCATTCTTTCAATTTTCAATTACATTTTATAGTTCTTATATTCTTTCTCAGTCTAGTTATGCTTCACATCAAGTACCAAGAATTCTTATTGTTCAGTTTCTTCTATTATTTACTATCGGTATAATTATTCCAGACTCTCTTCCTTCTGTTTTTTTTTGGGAGAAACTTCAAATCTCTCAATCCTGTACTTTTAACAGTAATTATTATTCGAAATATGATGACAGTAATTATCATTAATGGCCATTAGTTATATAATCATCATTGTTTCTTATTAATTTAAATTGTTCAAAAGAAGAAATAAAATTAAAAAGAATTATATAAAAAAGACAGAAAAATCTAATGAGAGGTAGCCAAGAAGTTCAGATTCTCTATTAATTTTTTGGTGTTGATACTGTTCTCTGTTTGAGTAGTATATATACATTGATGTTGATATATTAAAATTCTTTTTAATATATTTTAAAATATCAAAATTAGTATCCATCACTGAATTTTGAAGACACAACACAAAACAGTGCAAAAAAATCCAGCAGAGAATCCAAATTCGTCGCAGAGTAGCTCTCCAATATCATGAGATTCTTGGTTTCTCGAGGAGTTGAGAGATTTATGTAATCATCCAGCCACTTCTGCAAGAGGTTTCTCACCGTCTTCTGCACATAAACAATGTTTCAATTTCATCCAATTTGTCGCATTTGGAACTCCTCTAATGAAGCATCATGCTGGGAAATCATGCTAGCTCTTTCAATGACACCATTCGTAGTGGGGTACGCTACTTATTCAACTAACTTCCTTCAATTTCTTGTACTCCTGAAGGCTAACGAGGGAAGCCTTGACCTTGAGCCAATCGGCTGGTTTTGGCATGATAATAGCAATATATCCTTCTCTATCAGCCTGATGTATTGATGAAAAGAAATTCATAAAGAGGGAAAAAGGAAGTAAAATGAAAAGGAAAAACAGATAATTGCATGCATGAAGATAACATTACAACAAAGTCGTGTACGTTCTAATGTCACAAGTATTTAGCAGTAGCAGCAATCGTTATGATAGTTATAAATAAGAATCAAGATGAAAAAAGGATGTCTTACAAACACGGTCTTAATAAGTATCCAAAGATCAAAAGAATACTGAATCAGAGACAAGAATAATACAGTAAAAGTAACCTCTTCTAACACAAGCACATAAAAGGGGACTAACATATTTGTTTTGGTGAATGACAAAAAAAAAAAAAAAAACCCAGAGGACCAGAAGCCTCCAGGAAACCCAATATGAGCCCTATCAGCTCTCATAAACAATATAAGTACGAGGACGAATTAGAAAAGATGACAATAATAGACAGATTTGATAATGGAGAAGGTTAAGGTTAGCAAATCAAGCACAGTTTGACCTTCTCGGATGTAAAATTCGGAATAATTACTCCTGTTATAAGAAAGGTTTATCTACAATGAACAGATGAGGCTGGAAAAACGCATAGTTACTCTTACCGAAACATTAAGCAGTTCTGGTTGCTTGATCAATTGTTGATTCACTTCCAAGAGGGAGCCTTTGACGCAACATCTAAAAAATCACAAGTTACGTATCAGAGAGCATAAAGGAGACCCGGAAAGACGAGGTACACAACCACAGATATACAAATAATCTTTAGATCACATGCACGTGTTATAATAGAGAATTTACCTTACAATATAAGTATCATTTTTGGTAGAAATTTTACACAGAGCAGTGTTGGACTCAAAGTGTTGTGCATTCTGCACGAAAACACATCGCAATTTAACAAAGGAAGGATAAGAAGCTATTTAAATAAAGTAAAACATTTTGAAACGCGCAAAATTTCACGAAACAGTGTCATTGTTCTTCTTCTGCTTTCAAGAAACAGAGAGTAAAGTGTGAAAATTCAAAATTGGAAAGATGTACCTTCTTCCGCTTTCCAGTGACTTTCATCTCACTGCGATCAGACTTCCCAACATTGAAATCAACGGCTGTGATTCCACCTTCATCCTTGATAGCAACGTGGGAAGGAGCTAATCCAATCACACACAAGCTTTAAGGCAACAACAGCAATTACAGCGAATGAACATACTTTTAAGAAAATACCAATATAATCCAATTCGAAGCAACCTCAAAGGAATGAATAGTATACCCATTGGCGTGCCGGTAAACGTACTGATCGTGAGCTGGTTTCATAAAATCTGAAGTTCAAATTAACTAAATAGTTAATTAACGAGGTTAGGGTTTATAAAAAGAATGTAATGTGAGTGTGAATAGGATTACCTATGGCGAAGAAAGTGGCAAAGTTGGATTCAACGGCGGAAGGAGGAGTGATGGGAAGATTCTGCACGTCAGGGACTAGAAGGTTCTGTAAGTCTTCATCTTCTTCCTCTTCTTTAATCTCATCCAGTACTTTGGTTTCTGAACAGTTCGATTCATCCATGATCTGGTCCTTGTTTATGGTTGACATTTTAATTTTTGTTCAAATTTAAATGAGAAAAAGTACTGCGCAATCTCCTTGCACTTGCAGACTTGGATAGATAGGGCAACAACAGAACAAAGGTCACAGAACCACCTCGTCAAATAGTACTTACAGATCGAAATTCACCGTTACCCTCAGTGATAGAACCGGTCTCAACTGCACCTGATAGGATCAGCTATCAAATCAGACACTCCAACATGAATGAAATTCACAACGCACACAATAAAACAATATAAAGGCCTTAATTGATTCTGATTCTGACCTTGCAATGTACGTAAACAACACAAGTTTAAAACAATACCTTCACAATTATAATAAACGGGTAATAGAAAAACAAGTGTAAAGGTGTTTGCTCACCTGCTTCAGTGATCTTGTCGACTGCAGCTTTACTGATACCTTTGATTTGCCAAAGGTCTTCCTTAGGAGCATAAGCAAAGGATTCAACAATGCAAATGCCAGCGCCTTTTAAGCTTCTTAATGTCCATGCCTGGAATGATAATTAAGCATTAGGATAACAACATAAAAATCGTAAAGAGGGATTTTCCCCTAAAATAACGAAGGGTGACAATTGAAAGCGGGAATCGAAATCAGGGAAATTAGGTTAATGGGGTTGGTGAAAAGATGAAAAAGGAAGGATTTTTGAAGAAAAGAAGTGAAGGGTAAGAGTACTTACTTAGGACAAAGTGACCGAGTAGGATTGGAAGTTGTTTTCTTTAAATCTTTCCACTTTTTATTTTATCTACAAATACAACGTATTTTTTAAGTTTCCTTTTAACTAATTAAAATATTTATCATATAACTTATTTTTAAATCAAAATTCAATCAATTACATATTATATATCAGTTTTAATTTCAACGAAGTGCGATAAAAATTATTTTTTAACCAAAATTGAATTAAGAATAATGATATTTAGACAATATTTTTTTGACAACATTTGAACATTGATTACGTGTAAATATGTGATTGATCAAAAATTATTCTACTATTATTATTGATTGTGAAGTAATTTTTGACCAATCACAAATTGACACGTAATCAATGTTCAAATGTTATAAAAAAATGTTTTCTAAATATCATTATCCTTGAATTAATTATGATAAAAGTTAACATTTATGATAATAATAATTACAGTTATGGTAGTTACAGTTTTTATGGTCACAGATGTTCCTTTCAAGCACCATTTGGGCTCTGCTTTATAATCTCACATGATTTTACTGCTGTATCAGTTCCATACCCACAAGCTCCTCCTGCAAGTAAATATTTATCTAAACTAAAAAGTAACCTCACAATAAAAATAATCGTTTGAATGTATTTTTTAATATATATATATATATATATATATATATATATATATATATTAAAATATTATTTTGGGTCGGGTCATAAAATTATAATCCATTTTCTGTATCTGACTTCTACAACACTTTTTAATCCATTTTATTCAATTAATCCAATTCGTTATCCAATCTAAACCATTGGTCCAGTAACTTTTTTGGATATTGCAGATTCGGTCGATTACTTGAAATTGCAACAAAATGTAATGACCCTAAATATTAAACTATTAATCTAATAATAGCATAATAATAAGGAGATATAAAATTAATTTAGTGGTAAAATTAGAAGAAAGAAGTTGTGCAACTCCTTACTAATATTTAGTAGATATAAGATTATTTGAAGGAGGTAAGAAGAAAAGTGAAAGATATTGTATGTTTAACTCTCCACTAACAAATATTAATAACTAGTATTACGGCTATAAGAACCATAACAAAAAATATATGGAAGTATGATTATAAATCCTCCTTAAAAGTTTAAAACTAAATAAGTATTAAAAATTTACATTTTAAAATTAATGGCATTATAAGAAGTGATATAATACAATTTCATCATATACAACAAAGACATAATCTTTTTTCTTAAAATCATTCTTATTACTCGTCTCACTCTGTGAAAAAGATAAGTTTGTTGCTTGTGAATTGCACTTGTTAAAGTATATTGCCGATGACTTTCAAATTCCACTTCCATTTCTCACTTTTTGTGATAATCAATATGTAATTCAGTTGGCCAAGAATTCATCATTTCATGAACAAACCAAGTACATTGGAGTGAGTTGTCATCTTATCCGTGTTAAGATTTTTGATGGCCTCATTGTCATTTCACATGTTTCTTTCTAGCATCAATTGACATATATGTTAACAAAGTCACTTTATCCTGAATCTTTTCATGATAATTTGTCCAAGACAGACTTACTGAACATTCATTATCCATCTCGAAAGAGGATGTGAGAAAGACACGTTTTTTTTTTTTATTTTTACAGCTGACACTATTTCCTTTGCCCACTGTTTTTTTCAATTTGTTGCTTTATTGTTAATTTGTTAGGATGATTATTTTTATCTTTCTAGAATCATCTCTTGCATTTGTACTTTGCTGTATAAATTACACCCCACATAATACTTTACTGATGGATTGAAATAATAAGAATCGTGAACTTTTAAAACCAGAATCGCCTCTACTTTCTCTATCACATTGCAAAATTAAATTGTCCCATTATCCTAATTGATGACATAGATTCAATTAAAAGATAAATAGAACAAAATATTTTAAGTACTCCCATGTTTTTTTTTTCTCTATTTTTTTTATTTTATTTTAATAAAATGTGATATGATGACAAATGAAAATGATAGGTGAGTTTTGAAGTGTCAAGTTTATAGTAATACCTTACATGAATTTATGTAAAAAATATTTTAAGTACTCAATTTTAGAAAAGACTTGAAATTAAATAAATCATTTTATTATTTTACATATAGAGAGATATACAAGTAAAAAATGATTATGCAAAATACATTACTCAAATTAATAACAAAATCAAATAGCAGAATCTAAGTTAAAAATTATAAAAATTTAATTTAAAATATCCATATTTATGAATTTTTAGAATTTTGTCCTTATTGGAATTTTTTAAAAGAAGTCTTCAATCTCAATGTTGACGAGGTCTAATATCATTACAAATCTGAAATATTTTAATTAGTCACTGTTGGTAAATATTTTACCATAATCTGAAATGTTTTAATTAGTTTCTATTCATGTATTTTAAAAAATTTAATAATAATTTGATTTATTACTAAAATATTACAATTAAAAGACATAAAAAAATTATTTAAAATGTATTTTAATTTAACTTTTCTTGTTTTTTGTTTGATATAAGAAATATTGAAAAATAAAAATTAGACAGTGGAGAAAATAGGTATCCTTGACAGTAATTTTGAAAGAAAATTGTGTGGATAAATTGAGAAATAGCCATTGTATACTTTTATGCATTTTAAAATTTTAAAATATGTATTCTTTTATATTATGTTAAATCAATTTTTTATCCAAAACCATTAATTTCCTTTTCTCTTATATAGGATTGATATTGATTTCTTTATTTATTTAACCTTCAAATAAAAACGGTAGCAACATTTCACGGCTTAGTTTTATGTTTATTTACTGTCGTTTTATGTTTATTTACTGTCATGCGTATGTGCACCGTACACTTGCTACACATGCAAAAAAATCAAGGATTTTAGCTTGTGAAAAAATTATGCACAAAGATACATTCTAGTAAATAGATAAAAAAAAAATATGTTTTCTCTGCTTTTTAATACTCCTTCAAAATTATTATCTCTATGGTTTTTCTATGTTTTCTTTATACTCCTTCGTATAGAGATCTTTTATACATTCATATTGATAACACAGAGAATGTTCATTTGAACGGATATAATCAAGAGTCATTCAGGAGATTTAAAAAATCTGAAAGTAAATTTTTTTTTTATTTAAGTGAATTTAAAAGTAAATAAAAATATTTAAAAGTACAGTTTATAAAAATTAGTATAAAATTTAATTAATGCAACAGATTAAAAAAAATTATTTCTAAATTTACTTTCACTTATTTCTAAATTTATTTAAATAAACAATAAAAAATTTATCTTCAAATCTTCTCAAATCTCCTTAATCACTCTCTTCCAAATCCATTCAAATGATCAAATGAACAAAACATAAGTAATTACTGAGAATATTTCCTCAATAAAGCGGACCCTCTGCCACAACCAGATTCTTTTTAATCTCTTCCTAAAAAAAATATCCTACTTTGTACTGAGGTTGTGTACAAGAGATCAAGAAAGAAGGGGAAAAATAGTGTTGAATAAGCAGTGAAGATTTGCATGTCTGAGAAAGGAACAGAAGGTCCTCTCCCGAATTGAAAGTGCAGAACAAGATAGAGTACGGAAAATAAAATAAACTGATTTAAAGAGAGAAAAGAACCTAATACAATTGCACATCAGGTTTCAATCACATGATCTACACGAATCATTTGATTTCGTTATGCACTGTAGCATCACATATAAACCACCATGTTAATATAGAGAAACAAGTTGATAAGCGTATGTGGCAAAAAAAACAAATGCCCTTGTATTTAAGGTGAAGTGACATAGCCATGGACCAAATGCCGCGTTACTTGCACAATTTCATTCAATCCAATCTGGAGTGGTTAACAATTACACATGACATGATCATAGCCGTAAAAAGTTGTTTTACATATTAAAACACATAATTAAGAAAAAAAAAAAAAACAACGTGTTTTCTGAAGTAAAGGAAATCGATTTGATCTTCGCAGATTGGAATCTTTAGAGGATCCAGAGCCCTGTAGCCCTATAGGAAACGTTTGACTCAGCTCTTTAAATGAATGTTTGCCTAAAGCCCAACAACACCTTAGTCTACCCCTCAGACTCTTCCGCACAAGGTTTTAGATCTCCTTTGTAACACCCAAAGGAAAAAATTATACCCAACCCAAAGAGAAAAGGTATACACCACCCCTCCTTTCCTTTCTTGCAATTCCTCAGTATTAACAAAAAGCTCTAATGCGTTCAAGGACCCTAGTCAATACAACATTATTGATAGAAAAATAGATTGTCAAAATATAATTAATACATCCTTCAGAGCAACAGTTTCCAATCATAACTTCTTAAAGAATTGATATGATAACTAACAATTGATTTTTTCTTCAGGTCCTAAACATGATTCTCCGGATAAGAAACAAAACATAACAGTCATAATGGATGTAAATACAAATAGAACATATTTTTAATGTGTTAAACTGACTTTCAGATATTTTCCACATTGAAAAATAAAAAATTCACCTCTAGAGAAGGAAAGGATAATTGAAGTTCTTCAAAAGAAAACATCAGCAGAGGTTGGACATGAAGGTGCCCTGGTAGCATTTGGTAGGGTGAGAAAAGATATTTCTCAGAAATCGTCGTCATCCTCTTCTGCAATATGCTTAGCCAGCTCCTGCTCTTGTTGTTGTCTCTCTCTTCTTTTTTCAGCACTCTCCTCTTTGTGCGTGTTTGGTGGAAAACGAAGTGCTCGTACTGCCTCATTGTGCATGTTAAGACAGAATGCAATTCGAGAATTAAAGGCCAACTGAGGCTCATTTGTGGAGTAAATATCTCCAGTTTCCTTGGACACCATCCACCCGTTGGCATGATCCAATGTAGCATCAATTGCACCATCACGAATAGCCTTTGCTACAATGCTCTCAGCATCAGCAATAGGATTCGGAGAGTTCAACCTCAGCTTTTTAGCAACATCAGCTAGAGAAATGCGAGAATAGGAGATGCTGATGTTACGTAAACCAGTTCTGATAACATTATGGCGCAACCGAACAATCAAATTATGGGTTCTATCTGCAGTGAAGGTAGTGGCAAACTTGTCTGCAATATTCCTAAACAGTTCCAAGTCTCCAATCCGTACAGCCTGAAATTTTTACAACATAAGCTAACAATATCACAAATATATATATATATATATATATATATATATATATATATATATATATATAACATTATTAAGGATATGAAAATAATAAAGTTCTGAGATACCAATAGAGCTCAGAATATGTAAAACTGAACCAGTTCTTGTGGAGTGAATTTATAATTCAACAACAGAAAATTTACTTGTAATGATTAAAAAAGAGAGCGAAAACGAGCCAACTAATCATAATGATATCAGAACCAGCCTACAGTGTTATTATCACGATAAACATAGGACAATAATGTAGACTTACATTTGTAAGCTCAAAGTAAGGCCTTAAAGCCTTTTCCATTCCTTTCTGCATAAAGACAGTGCGCTCAGGTATTTCTCCCAACAGTAACCGAACTATCACAGCCCACTTGTTACATTGAATTCGAAAACCCCGTGCAGCAACTGGAGCTTTCCGGGCAGCCTGCAGGAGAGACTCTTTTGCATCTGTGTACTCCAATTGAATTGTCCGAATTTTCCCAAGGTAGAAGAGGTAGCGACAGAACTGAAAGGGTGTATCACAAATGTGGATAAGTGAAGGAAAATCTCAAAAAGGATAAAAAAATATTTAACAATAAATTAGACTACATAAACAACAATAACACCATTATTGAGGACCTCCACAAGGTCTTTATCACAACACTGACGAGCACTGTATAATAGATAGGTTTGTCTGCCCAAATTGAAAAAAAAAACATCAAAACTTAGATGGTCAGAATAACAGAACCACCGTACCTGTTGGTTTGAATGCGCTTCAAATCGAGGAGCCTTAGACCTCAACTTTTCGGCCTGATCATATAGATTGTAGTGAAGGTAGTTGCGGAGCAGCAAATTAAGAAGTGTTTCCTTCAATGAATCAACAGTTAACAGATAAGTTTAAAATAAAACACTTTGCATAAATTGTGTGACTAATCAGTTTATGCAGGGAACATTCATTGTATGTACATGATTAAATGCAACAAAATTTAAAAAAAAAAAAAAAAAAAAACTAAAAACCCTAATTACATACATATCACTGTGCAATTGAGAATCTATAATAACTATGAAATGTGTTTGGTTGAGTTTGTTGTGACAACAACTACTGAACTATAACAAGGATCATAAGCATTTGGCATAAATTGCGTGACTGATCAGTTTATGCAGGGAACAACAGAATTAAAACAAAAAACCAATAAACCCTAATTACTGGCATATCACTGTGCATATTGATTGAGAATCTACAATAACTATCAAATTTGTGCTTGATTAAGTTTGTTGTTACAACAACTACTGAACTTTAGTACAGATCATAAGCCCTTACGTAAAAAAGCTAAAGTGAAAACATACCTGGCCTAACTCGTCATGGCGCAGGGTGGCAATTCGGTGCAATGCAAGGAGGTTGCTGAAAACAAATTCCAAAATTAAATTACTTAAAAATACAATTCAGTCTTCAACATCTCTCAAGTATTAGATAAATTAGCACTTAACTCACCCACGGATTTCAGCAAGATCTCCCGTAAGCTCATAGCTATATGAATAGTAAAAATACAGTCTGGATGCAATAACATCAACAGTCCTCCTGTTTGTATTCTTCAGCCAAACGATGCTAGCTGAGGAACAAGCTTTGGCCTAAAGAGGTAGTAGAAATAGCAGTATATAATCAGTTTCAGTTGTCAATTTGAAAAGTTGAAAAAGGGGGACTAACCTCATTGTATTTTTTTTTATCAATCAGAAAAAGTAGTACAAGCAGGTAACAGTAGATTTCTAGCTCCGGCAACAAGTGTTTAGCTGGAGTTTGAATTGCAGATGTTGCGGCATCCACTTCCATTTCGTGATCATCCTCCTACACAAGCAGTGCGGACATTATGACTCCAAAAATCATTGCAATACACTCATTGACCCACATCCACTATCCAGTTAAATCATTTGTCGGCATCATAATTTAGATTTTGAATTAAATGGACCAAAAAAGACTACTCATAATTCAAATTAGGTTAATAAGAACAAAATTTGTAAGTCCTTTTCAACAGGAGCAACCCTAAATCTAACTTGAAGTTCACCTTGGGAAGATGCGCAGACAATTTGGCATGAGCTTCAGAACCACTAGTGAGGACATGATCAAGAAAAGACGAGATAATCGACGCTGTTAATTTACGCCTCAACGCAATTGTAAGGCGAACAGCACGAGCAATTCTACGAACTTCCTTCGTGTACGAACCGGTCTCGATAAGCGACGCTATCTCTCTCAAATCTGCGAGCCAAACCAAAAGCAAAAAATTGAAAAACTAAAATGGCTTTACAGAAGTGCGAAATCGGTAGAGAGGAAGAAAAATTACTGACGCTGAAGAGTAGACGGAGCAGGTGAAGAAACGGAGTTGGAAGGCGTTAAGCGATCCTTCATCTCGAGATCTTGAGTCATGTTGAACAAAATCTAGTGAAAGCGGCACACACAAGAAAAATTTGGGGAATCTGATGAAAACCCCAACAGGGTGAAAAGGAAGGGTGAAAGACGAACCACGCAAGGCACAGTTGTGAGGACCTTGATGACATAAAAGGGGCCTACGGTCTTCAACCCTAACATTCAAGACAATACCGTAGTTGTTTCCCAAATACAATTATAAAACTTCCATTTCTACACTACTTTTTTATTCTAAAGGTATTTTAATTTTAAATAATATTTTTCTGGATTATTAAAATTTATCCTATCTCAAGAAATAGCATTCCTGATTCTCGTATTCCTAGCAACTTGAAATAACTGCCCACAAAGAAAATTGAGAAATAACTTTAAAAAATAATATTTTTTAATTACTTAAGTGACATATATCCCATATTCCCATTGTTTAAGTTGAGAAAACTGAGAAAAAAATGCAAAAATAATGAAATTAAAATTGATTGTCTCTCTCCTCAAGCATGATTTTAGATTGGAAATAGGATAATTTTTTTTAATGTCTCAATAAGTCTCTATTTTAATATTAGATAAGACTCTTTCTTTTTTTACATCTCAGGTTCTTGTTTTTGTAAAATTGAATCATTAAGATTTTTCTATTAAATTGATTAGCAACACTAATACTGTGTTCGTTTGAACAGAAAAAACTGTTCACGCAGATTTGAGAGCGAAAAAATGTGATTTTTTCGTGTTTGTTTGTGTTGATATGCAACTATAGAAAAACGATGATTTGCGGGATTGTACTGTTCAAACCATCTCGCAGTTTCAAAGAGATTTGCGCTGATTTAGGGGTAAAATACTTATATGTCCTCTAGTATTTTTAAAATTCCAACACAATATCATAATATAAATAAACATGTATTCGGATCCAGAGAAGAACGTATCCTATTCTAGCTTTTCGAAGAAAATGCAAATGAAGCATATGTGGTTACAGAGTTGGCGTATCCGGATCAAGCCAACGTTGTATTCGAACATGCGCGTGTTTATTCGGTTCTAATGGCCTCGCATCCGGTTCTGCGGTTGTGGTAGAGATTCAGAACGAGGATCTAGGCGAACACCGCCTGCATAATCTCAACGACGAGATCAACAAGCTCATTCGGGAGAAGTCTCATTGGGAGTGACGAATCATGGAGCTCGGCGGGCCTAATTACGCAGATCACTCAGCCAAAATGACGGACCTCGACGGGCAACATTGTCGACGTCCCCAACCTGGGCGGTCGCAGCCCCGACTACTGCTACTTCGGCACAGCGAAGAAGCTTCTCGACGTCAAGGAGCTCTTCGAGAAGCCCCCAGAGCTCCGCAAGCGACTCACGCGGTATGACATTCATAAGCGGATTGATGCAAGTTATTATGGTTACCGTGATGATGAGGATGGCGTGCTGGAGCAGTTGGAGGGGCATGCAGAGGAAGCGATGCGGCGGGAGGCAACAGAGGAGTGGAGAAGTTTGGATGAAGTGAGGAGGGAGGCGAGGAAGGGGGTGAAAAGTGGGGAGGTGGCAGAGGTGTTGGCAGTGGCTAGGAGATGCTAAGGGAGGAGGAGGAGGTGGTGGAGGAGGAGAGAGAGAAGAGGGAGTTTATTGTGCACTTGTCGCTGCTGGATGAGAAGGAGATTGAGAGGAGGGTGTTGGAGAAGAAGAAGATGAAGTTGTTGAATAAGTATGTGAGTGAGGGGCTTATGGAGGAGCAGACCGAGGCCAAGGACATGCTCAATATTCAGGAAAAAATTTTAGTCTATGTAATCACTTTGGTTTTAGCCTCTCTAATCACTTTCTACAGAAAATTTTAATATAAGCTCTCAGATCAGTTTATCAAATGTTCAGGTAGTTCTTTTTTGAATTCTTTCTTCTGCTCATATTTGAGACCATGTTATCTTGACTGCTTGATTATTTGTCTGTTAATAATGTTTTATAAGTACTAATTGCAAAATCGTGTATTTAGGCTTTGTTTTAAAAAAAAAACATTTAATTAACATTTTAAGGAAAAAAAAAAGATAAAAAGGTGTGAAACTGTTTCAAGATGTAAGATTAATTTAGTGTCTTAGTTTTAAGAGTAGTTAAATGAAAAAGAGTAGTTAAATGAGAAGATTAGCTTCCAAAGGCCAGCGGTCATTAACACCAAACATAGACTGACATATAAATTAATTTTAATAATTATTTTAAATTTTTTACTTTTTATAAATATTTTTACAATTAAATATAACATTAACAAATATTATTTTATATTACTTTAATAACTAGGAGCATTTTGGTAATCTTTAATTTATACCAATTGAACAAATTTTTTAAATCTATTACATTAATCAAATCCTACACTAATTCTGACAAACTTTACTTCCAAATTAACTCTCAATTACCCACAAATCCACTCAAAAAAACAACAAAAAAATTACCCTCAAATCCCCTCAAATTCATTCCATTATTCTCCCCTAAATCATCTCCCACAAATCATCTTCACCGAACACAACATAAAGAAGGTGATACGTAACATGCTGATGGTATAATTTTAATTGCCGTGACATAAAAAAAAAAAGGGTGTGAAGTGTGTTTTTTTTAATTTTTGAATTAAAATATAGATGCAGGGAAAATAAAATTTAAGTAAAGGTAAAATTGAGAAATGAAATTAAATAAATAGATGAGTTTTAGGGTTACGAGAAACTTCATTTTCTTTTTCTTCATTTCAGCGAGAAAGTTACTAAGGTAGCACCTTTCTTTTCTTGAACCAAAAACTCCAGCAATGGGAGTTTGACGGCGCACGTAGGAAATTTCTTCCTTTTCCTCTTCTCGATTCTTTGTACCATGGTTGTGACCCTATTGGGAGAAGATCTGATTGTTGTTTTCGACAGTGGCGCATTTCGCTTTAGAGCTTATTTCTCTTCTCGACCTTGTTTGAACTCGCGGAGTAGGAAGAGTAGACGTCTTCCTTCCTTCTCTTCTTGGTTCTGCTAGGGATTTTGTAGGTAGGGGATAAGCTTATCGGTGGCTAGGAAGCGAACCCTTTCACGTGGCACGATGAGGGTGCAGGCTCTGAGCGTGGACGTTTTCTGGGCGATGGGAGTTGCGAAAGCTTTCCTCCTTCGAATCAACCCGCAATGGTGGACGCGGGTTCAGTTTTGACCGAGTCTATGTGCGAACAACATCGCGGTGGTGAGAGAAGACGATGACAATGCATCAGGAGTGATCTCCGGCGACAACAGCCATGGCAAGTGACTAGCTTATCCGACGACGATAATTTTTCTTAATTTTTTTTTTTTTGGAGTATAGTCTCGATAAGGCTTTAACTGTATCAAAATGCATCAGGGGGCGTTTAAAATTTTATCTTGTAAATGGCGCGCCTCTAGTTACTCCATCAAGGGCAAATCTGTATGTACAGCGATTTTCTACTCTATTTTTAATAAATAATGATAATTTGAGAATAATTTTTTTCACTGACATTTTCATTTTGATATATATTAGTATTTATAATTATTATTGATTGTGAAATAATTTTAAATCAATAATAAAAAAAAATATTATTAAAGTATCATTATTTATTTTTAATGTTTTAAATCATGTGTTTAATCTCTTGTTTACGTGATCTGTAGTCTTCAAATTTTGGTTTTTAAGTCACCATATTAAGGGTGCTTGAATTGCACGTTGCGTTAATTTTCTATCACTGTTATATGACCCGAATTGTGCGGTGTCTATTTGTAGACACAAATATACGTGTATATATATATATATATATATATTTGAAAGGATAATAATATTTATATAACATTTTTTTGACAACATTTGAATATCATTTACATGTCATTCTGTGATTAGTGCAAAATTATCATAAATACCACAATTCACAATCAATAATAATAATAATAATCATAAATATCACCATGAACCAGTCACAGAATGACACGTAGATGATGTTCAAATGTTGTCAAAAAAATGTTATCTAAGTATCATTATCCTATTTGAAAATGGTTTCTTCCTATGGCCTTACAAATGTCATGGTAAGTACAGTAGTTATTGAATGTTTATCACACACTAACAACTCATCTGACGTATATTTTAATAAAATTATTAATAATGTGAAAAGATAAAATTAGCCTTAATTTTATAAAAAAATCTAATGATTAAATTTAATTATTCGTTAAAACCATTATATAAAAAAAAAATTGGAAAAAATGCAGGCTTGATTTCTCCCTATTAATTATCCACTCTAAAAACTAGCATATTTAAGGACAAATTAACAATGGAATACGTATGATGCAATTCACTTTTACTTATTTGTTCAAAATCCTCCGGGGGTAAAAATTGGATAAGAAATTATCGAATTACTATACATACAAAATAGAGAAAATTATCAAGCTTGTTTGCATATCCTATACGGATTTCAGATTAATGATTCCACGTTTTATTCTGCATTCTGAAGATTTTATTTTGCATGTTTCATCATTCACTCCCAATTTTCACAAATACCCTCGTCATTAATGAGGTTAGTGTGACGAGTAATTTTTTCTTACCAAGTGGTTGATGGAACTTCATTCAATAAACATTCTTAAAAGTTTATATACTCCATTCCGTTGCCCCTTCTCATTTCTTCTTTATGGTGGTCCTTGAAAGAAATTCTTCCTTGAGAAGTGTTCTAGGAAGGTGGTTGAACTCTTGTTTTGTTGTTAGTTGTCATTCGAGCATAAAAAAGTGATTTTTTTCAAGTTTCTCGTGTCAAACAAGTGTACGAATTCATTACAAATTTCGAACTTCGATGAAGATCCAATCAAATTTCGAACTTTGATGAAGACCCAATCGAATTTCGAACTCTAATGAAGAGATAAACAAATATCAAATTCCAATTTGCCTTTCATTAGATGTCGAAATCCGAGGAGTAATCAAATTTCGACATCCGAGAGTCAAAAACACATCGGATATTGAAATTCAAATGATCCTTCATCATATCTCGAAATATGATTTTTCCTCGAAATCTGATTTTTCTATTTTTGGGTTTCAAAATTGAATAAAGGGAAAATAAGATTTCAAGATCCGTTGGAGGGTTATTTGGATTTCGATATATGATGGAGCACCATTTGGATTTTGATAACCGATATATGTTTTTTCAAATATAATTTTATTATAAATATTTAATTTGCTATATTAATTTTTTTATTTTCTTTTTCGTATGATATAAAAAATATTAAAAATGCATGTGAAATTTTTTTTGTATAAAATAATTTGTATGACTTTTTTTTTAATTTATTAAAACAATTGGTATATAAAATTTATATGAAAAATTTAAATAATTTTTTAGGTAGTTTTCACTATTATTATTTTGATGTTTTTTTTTTTAAGTTTATGAAAATTTTGTTATATGTTTTTAGATTATTATAAATCATATTAGATGTCGAGGGATGAATTTTATGTTGTAATTATAGTTTAAATGGAAAAATATCTTTATGGAATGGATTCTCAAATAAATTATAGTATGTTATCATATTTTTCCTCTTTTACAAATGAGGTTATCGAGAGAGATTTGACAAATAATTTCACAACAAACAAAATATTTTTCTCACGTTAAAACTTAATTGAATGGGTGAGAGGAAATGTATATGATTTAGGATTTATTGTGATAATTATAAGATCAGATAAAGCTACAGGTCAACCAGGAAGGAAGACGTTTGTGTTGTTAAGATATGAAAGAGGTGGAAAATATAAAAAATACAAACTCGATATACAACCTACTACATACAACACCCGAAAATGTGAGTGTCATTTCAGGTCAAGGGGCAAGCCATCTTGTAATAGGGGTGGGTGGGTATTGTATGTGATATGTGAATACCACAACCACAATTTAACAAAAACTTTAGTGGGTCATCCTTTTGCTGGTAGGTTAAATCTTACTGAGCAAACAGTACTTGTTGATATGACTAAAACCCAAATAACACCTAAAAATATTTTATTGACTCTTAAAGAAAACAATGATCGTAATGTCACTACAATAAAACAAGTTTACACAATAAAGTGTACATATAAACGGTTATTGAGAGGATCGACAACTAAGTTGCAACATCAGATGATGATGTCAGATCGTAACAACTACATTCACTAGAGTATGTGTGGATGAATTTGAGGTTGTCAAGTGACATCTTTGGACACATGCTAATACAATCAAATTATTGAATGCATTTAATATTGTTTTGTTGATGGATTCAACTCACAAAACAAATAAATATTAGTTGTCCGTTGCTAAAGATTGTTGGTGTGACAACTATTGGGTTAACCTCCTTAGTGTCATTTCCATTCTTATCAAGTGAACAACAAAATAATTTCAGCAAAAGAGACTTGTCTTTGATAAATTCCATCGACAATGTGTTTTTTTGACTCATATCAATTGTTATGTCACTTCCATATTCTAAAAAATGTCAAAGCAAAGTGCAAAATGTTACTCGATTGTGTCGAAGCATGGGATATGATAATGGAAGCACGGGAGAATGTCATGGATTGTGAAGATCAATTTATGTTTGGTGACTATTTTAATCGCCTTGAATACACTTGTCATTCATGACCTTAATTATTTGAATATGTTAATAATACTTGGATTATTCCATACAATACATACTTTGTAAAAGCTTAAACAAACAACATAATGCATTTAAGAAATACAACAACGAATATGTATGTTTTAATGTTTTATTACTTCATTTAATATTTGATAATATTGTTGATTCAGTTTTGTCGAAGTTGAGTCTGCTCACTAGAGCCTAAACAAGTTTTGGGGAACCGTATAAGAGATATTTATTCTTGTTGGGATGCGATTCACAACGTCGTTATCTTACAATGTATGAGAGGTCTTTTGTTTGATTGTCACTTTGTCTCCAATTTTAACCTCCTTAAATTGTTTTTCGACCATTTGAAATTCACATTGAATGGATAACTTTGATTGGGATTCATTTGATACAATATATGAAATATTCAATCTTGTCCACATGACATGAAATTCATCCAAAAAAATCAAACTAGAGTCATAACATGTTAATTCACACGCACAGGGGACATTTGTACGTCCATCTTAATATGCATCACATCTTGTACTATCCAATCCTATATGATGTACTCGTTGTAATTCTTCAACAATGAGTCCCAAAGCATACATGGATACTCGTCCAACAAGTTTTGTGTATCTTATTTCTTTATAAGTTTCTCTCATAAGATTGAGGTTTTTTTTGAAGGGCACCTTAATCTTATTATGTTGCAAGATATTGATGTCGTGAATTGCGTCCCAACAAGAACAAAAATCTCTCATATTATTCCCCAAAAGTTTCTTTAGACTCTAATGAGTAGGCTCAACCCTGACAAAAATGAATCAACAATATGATCAAATACTAAATAAAGTAATATAACATTAAATCATACCGCTTCGTTGTTGTATTTCCTAAATGCATTAGGTTGTTTGTCTAAACCATTCGAAAGTATGAATTGTATGAAATGATCCAAGTATTATTGACATATTCGAAGAGTAAAGGCCATGAATGACAGGTGTATTCAAAGCGATTGACATAATCACCAAACATAGACTGATCTTTACAATCCATGACGTTCTTCTAAGCTTCCATTACCACATCTCATGCATCGACGTAATCAACTAACATTTTGTACTTTACTTTGACATTTTTTAGAATATGAAGATGACATGACAACTTATATGAGTCAGGAAACACGTTGTCGATGGAATTAAAAAAAAAAACCACCGTACTCAGATGTCAAAAATAAACCTTTAAGCCTTTCAAGATCCCAAGTGAAATTATTTTTTCATTCACTTAACAAGAATGCAAATACCACTGAGTAGGTTAACTTAGTAGACGTCACACCAACAATCTCTAGCAACAACAACCAATATTTATTTGTTTTGTAAGTTGAATCCATCAACAAAACAATATTAATTACATTAAATAATTTGATTGCATCAGGATGCGTCCAGACGAGGTTACTGACAACCTCAGATTCCTCTACACATATACTCCAATGAATATAGTTGTCACAATCCAACATCATATCTTAGTTGTCGACTCTTTCAATGTTCATTTATATGTATACCTTGTTGTGTAAACTCGTTTTATTGTAGTAACATTACGATCATTATATTCTTTAAGAGTCAAAAAAATATTTCCAAGTGTTACTTGAGTTTTAGTCATATCAACAAATACTCCTTATTTTGTAGGATTTAACTTACCAGCAAAAGGATGACCCACAAAAGTTTTTGCCAAATCGTGGTTGTGGTATCCACATATCACCTGTAATACCCACTTATCACCATTACAAGATGGTTTTCCCCTTAACTCGTAAGGACACTCAAATTTTCGGGGGTCCTATGTTCTAAGTTATACATCAGGTTTGTATTTTCTATATTTTCCACATCGTTTACATCATAGCAACAATATTTGATCATACAGTCACCATAACAAATCCTATATCATATGGAATCCCTCTCACTTATTCTATTTCGTTTTCACAAGAGAAAAATATTTCATTTATTGTGAAATGATTTGTCAAATTTCTTTTGACAACCTCATTTATAAAAGACGAAAAATATGATAGCATGCTAGAATTGATTTGAGAATTCGTCCCGTAAGAATATTCTTCCTTTTAGACTATAATCACCTATAACAGAAAATTCATCCCTCCATGTCTAATGATTTATAATAATATAAAAACATAAGAAATTTTTAGTAAACTTAAAAATAAAACATCAAAATAATAATACTTAAAACTACCTAAGAAATTATTTAAATTTTTCATATAAATTTTAAATACCAAATTTTTTTAATAACTTAAAAATGTCATATTAATTATTTTATACAAAAAAAATTCATATGCATTTTTTATCTTTTTACATCATACAAAAAAGAAAATAGAAAACTAATATAATAAATTAAACATTTATAATAAAATTATAAAATTATATTCGAAAAAAAACGTATCGGATATTGACATCCAAATGACCCTCCATCGAATTTCAAAATTCGATTTTTCCTATATTAGATTTTTATATCTGATAAAGAAAAAATCGGATTTCGAGATCTGATAGAAGGAAATTAGATTTCGAGATCCAATGGAGGACCATTTGGATTTCAATATCCAATATGGGTTTTTTGACTCTAGAATGTCGAAATTCGATTTCTCCTTCAACAAATGTTGAAATCCAATTTCTCCTTCATGAGATATCGAAATTCGATGAAAGGAAACTCAGATTTCGACATTTAATGAAGGATAAATCAGATTTTGATATCCATTTACCTGTTCATCAGAGTTCAATATCCGATTGAGTCTTCATCAGAGTTCAAAATCCGATTAAAACTTTGTAGATTTATAATGAATTCATGCACATGTTTTATGCAAAAAAAGTTGAGAAAAATCACTCCCCCCGAACTCTAATGACAACCATCAACACAACAACACCTCTTAGAACACTTCTCAACAAATAATCTCTCTCAAGGACCACTACAAAGCAAAAATGAAAGGGGGTGCAGGGGTAAGGAAGTATATAAACTTTCACGAATTCTCATTGAATGAAGTTCAATCAATCACTTAATTCGATAAAAAAAAATTATTCCTCACTAACCTCATTAATGACGAGAGTATTTATGGAAATTCGGAGCGTATGGTGAAACCCTTGGAGGTGCGGTACACCCTTCTGATTGTAGCAAGGATTGGACTTGGATATGGGCTTCCACGATATTTGTTTGCATGAACACCACGAGAAACATTTTTAGATCGGTACGATTCTGCCTACCCAAGTGTAACAAATTCCGACCAACATTAACCAAGTTTCTGCCCAAAAAAAGCATCAATTCACAACATATCATCATCTAATTAAAAGGCATTTCTATGGAGAAAAGATCTTCAAGTGAAACTACCACGTTATACATTTTAGAAAGTTGACTAACTGAAAAACGCAAGTTTTTCCCATCAAACAATACGAAATGATTAGATGCACTTGTCACAGTATAGGTGTGCAGAAAAATGTTCACACCGTAACTCTATATTTAGAGATGACTTCACTCAGACGTAGATGAGTCTCTAGCTTTCTGTCTGCAAGATCACGTGTTCCATAAAAAGGACAATTTCGTTGGCTAGTGATGATATTGATGAACTATATAATAGCAAACTGTCCTGTAGTTCAATGAATGAATAATGTAAATAACTAGAAATGACCTACCTTATGAACAAATCAAGACACCTTCTCTAGAGTACCGAAGGCTTGATCCTTCAGAGTTTTGGTACCTGACACTAGCCTTTGATTCTGACCACCTGAAGATAATGCAACTTTGTGTGCCGTGACCTAAAAGGCAACATGAAAACTTTAGTAAATACACTTTCTCTTTACAAAGACATGAAAACTTTAGTAAATACACTTACAAAGACAATAAAAGAAGTTGAATCTTCCAGTGAGAGTTATAATAAATAAAAAATAAAATCAAACGTATGTTCATGACACAAGATTTGCAGCAGGCAAAAAACGAACAATTTGTAATAAGAAACAATCATATATATTTAAATGTGCATTTGCTTTATAGCGACGGCTATATTTTAGTTCACCGGCTGGCAAAACATCAAATAGTTTGGTTACAGACACGGACCTTTGTAACGAGTGAAAGCAAAGGATCCGACATGATGAACTCCTCACATGTGGCTTTGAGACTCTTTTCCAGCTCCAGAAAGAAACCATACGTCAAAGGCCTAGAAAATGGTAGGAATTTGGTTTATGCAACATACAAAATAAAATGCTAACAAAGATATGGACACCAATGGAATGGGGTGTAAAGAGTGGTCAGTATGTGATCTCTTCTCAAGTGTTTAATATTTTCCTTTACCTCGTCATTGCTGAGAAATCCATTTTAATAATTCTCCCATCAATTAATATAAATACAAATGTAAATTATGTATGATAGATTTCAAAAGTAGATGAGAAAAACATGTTTCCAGCATAAAATTTATCTGAAATTCACACCAAAAAGCATATCTCAACCAATTTATTATAAAAGTATTAAAAAATCTAATAAATATCTTTCCATATTTTTTCTCTTTCTTATTAAAAACACTATGCACCACCTTAATAATAATTTAATTTAATTTAAAATTCAAATATTATTTAATATAATTTCATATTTTAATAATTATTAAAGTATGATTTATATTATAATAATAATTATATTAAATAATTAAAATAAAAATAATAATAGTAAAAATAAAAAAATAAAATAGTAATAATCAATTTGATTTACTATATTAAATTATATTAAAATATTAAATTAAATTAAATAATTATTAAATTAAATAAAAAACAAAATTTTAACAAATTTTCCATATATAGAAATCCGATACCCTATACTTTCGGATATAGATATAATTTAATAATTATTTAATTTATTTAATGTTTTAATATAATTTAATATATTTTTAATATAGTAAATCAAATTAATTATTACTATTTTATTTTTATTTTTACTATTATTATTTTTATTTTAATTATTTAATATTATTATTATAATATAAATCTTACTTTAATAATTATTAAAATATAAAATTATATTAAATAATATTTGAATTTTAAATTAAATTAAATTATTATTAAGGTGGTGCATAGTGTTTTTAATAAGAAAGAGAAAAAAATATGGAAAGATATTTATTAGAGTTAAAAATGAAACTTTTGAAAAAGTTAAAAGTGCAGGATCAGTTGTCAGAAGGTCAAAAGTGAAATTTTTGGAGGTGCAGGATGAAGGCTTGGAGGTGTAGGATGAAACACCCTCTATCTTGTTGTTTCATATAAAGTGTAATATATGTTATATAAAATGTTGACTAATTAAATTTATTATAAATGGTAATTATATTAGAAAAATATAAAAATTACTTAAAAATATAATATAATAATCTAATAGTAATAGTAATATTTTATTAAAAAAATTAAAAATTATTTATAAAATTATATAACAATAAAATATTATATTATTTATAAATATTTTAATATTTTTTATACAAAGTAAATTCTTACAAATTTATTATTTGAGTCTACGATTCAAATTTACTAGATTTTCATGAGTTTAGTTTAACAACCTTGCTTTCGGCCAATGAGAAAATACATGGCAAAGTAAAAAGCAGAAAAGATAATAGGCTCAAAAAGCCAACTAGGAAAAATAGATCCAAATATGACTAAATTTTTTTACTATGCATGAAGGAAAAAGAAGCCATACAACCTAGAGTCTCCCATTCCATTAACTTGTTTTCCTGATTTATTAGTTTAACATTAACATAAACCTATGTGGTCTATTACAATAGGAATAACAGATCTAATAGCTAGCAAGCATTACCTAAAATATGAATTTTGGCATCACGAAGCGTTTAAATCTTTGTAGCTACAGCTTGATGCTGCAACTGTAGCTCGTTAAATAAGTCCAACAGAATTGCTTGATTGAGTCTATTCCAATAAAATTGTCACAATTCAAATTCGTTGGTTTCAAATGACAACCAATTAAACGCCACCCATGCACATATAATAATTAATTGAAGAAAGGTCACTAGGTGCTTCCCTCCCTGGAATTTCCAACACCAAAACTCACATAAAAAACCCCTGTTTTAATATCAGTGACGTATATACTGTTTTGACTATATATTCTTTAAATATGATATTTAGTTCAAATGCCAGCACAAAACCTAGTAGAGGTGGATCTCTGGTTGATTGCAACTGAACTGTACGATACAAATTTATTAATATCAACATCACAAAAAACAAAGATACAAACCGACATTGTCACAGATGAAATGAAACGGACGATCACCAAACTGCAAATTATGCAATATTTGACACCGGATATGTGAAAATCAGCAGTTATATACCTTACAAAAAAAGTCAAGCAAAGAGGGGAAAAAATTAAACTTGTCTAGTCTTTAACATTTGAAACCCCTTCAGCACAAATCTGAAACCTTGCTTCAGCTTCAGCCAAGCAAGGAGAGCTTATGACTTTACAGATTCGTTCTTCCCTTCTCCCTTTCCTAAGAGCTAGCCTGTCATCAATTAAAATCCAGGTAAGAATGAGCTCAGAGAAAAACTAAAGCTAAACTATCAGTATCTCATGTTATACCTAGTTGTTGTAGCATGAGCCATAATGTTGCTTCCAATAGGCTTGATTTGAGGTCCAGCAAAGACTGCAGAACCATCTACTTGTGAAACTACTTGATTTGTTATGACAATAGCCACACCAAACTAAAAGAGAATCAGAAAAGAAAAAAAATAGTAACTCCAAATATAGTATGCTTAATAATTCTACGTCCTAAGCCTGAACCTAAAATTAGTTCAAAGTTTCACTTGATTTGAGAATTAGAGTTAGATAGGAACCAAAAGTTTCACAGACTCAATTTTTTTAACCCCTAGTCCACTAGAGCAATTATCATGAAGCATGAGCACCGAAGGATCTAAACTACTAACTTGGCAAGTGACACAGAGAGTGTGACACAAATGAATCTTCCCAGATCGAAATTAACCTATAACTCAGTGATAGGAGCGGTTTCAACTCCACCTAATAGAATCAATCACATCAAGTCAGACTAGAACAATGAAATTCACAATTCCAAACCACACACAATAAAACACTAAAAGGGTCTTAATTGTTTCTGATTCTGACCTTCCAATATCTTGTCAAGCTCTCTGGATCCCGTGGTTATCTGAATGATTGCATCACGATGGGCATGTAGTTCACTAGCACTGGTAAACCCCATAGGGACCAGCTTAGAAGATGCAAGTAAACAACAAAACTTTAAACCAATACATTCACATTTAAGAATCGGGCAATAAGAAAAAAACAAGTGTAAAGGTGTTTGTTTACCTGCTTCAATGATCTTGTCGACTTTAGCTTCACTGATACCTTTGATTTGCAAGGTCTTTCCTAGGAGTATAAGCAACGGATTCAACAGTGTAAATGCCCGCGTCTTTAAGCTTCTTAACGTCCGTGGCGGCTATGCCCGATGCCTTGGATGATAATTAAGCATTAGGGTATAAACACAAAAAACTTAAAGCGGGGATTTTTGCCCTAAAATAATGAAGGATGACAATTGAAAACTCGTTCATCTCCTTCATCTCCCTCTTTTCGTTTCGTTCGTCCATTCATACATTTCACTTCATTTTCGTCTTCTTGCGAACGCGAAGACGACTTCGAGGCCTCCGCGCCACTCCTTTGTTCGAACGGGAAGCCTTCGTAAACAAGGAATCACTGCTTCGTAAACAAGGAATCACTGCATTTTGTTAGAAGTCCTACATTCACTAGAGGCCATTTAAGTGTATATAAGTGAGTGCAAACCTCACCCTACAAATCGGTTTTGTGAGATTGAGGTAGACTTAAAGTCCACTTCTACATGGTATCAGAACCATGACTGGAGTCCATCCTAGCGATTTTTGTTCTCTCCACTTCTAACACATTTCATTCTTATTTCGGTTACTTTTTGTCAAATAATTTTCTCACTTTTTTTTTTTCTGAATTCAGTCTATCTTTTAAAAATTTTAAAAATTAAGTCTTACCCTTAGTTCTATAATAACATGACATGTCATATTTTTTTTTAAAAAATTAATTGTTTTTATTTTTTTAAATATTTTTTTTATGTATAAAGTTGACATTATTATTATTATACATGTCATTGTGTCATTACATTTATGTCAATTTCATCTTATACTTTTATTTTGTTTTAATTTAATATTTATATTTATATTTTATTTCAATTTAATCTTAATTGTTTTAAAAATTAAACATATATACAAAACAAAATACATAAACACGTAAAAAAAAGTAAATATATATATATATATATATATATATATATATATATATATATATATATATATATATAAAATGTCTACGAGACAAATATGAAGGAAGAAATGATTATGAGAAAAATTACAGACATATAATGTTTATGAGATAAAACAAATAATCACATTTATAAAGTTTACAAAAACTAAAAGTGAATGAAAAAAATATATAAAAGACTTCATGGGAGGCATCGATTGAGATGAATGGAAGTAGTTTATTAGGTTTTATTGTTAGTTCATAAATTATTTTTAAATAAGTTCTCATAATTTTATTTATATATTTTTTAGTAAATTTGAATGTCCGTAAATTGTTGAATCCTAGCATCTAAATAGAAACTGGAGAGTGGTTGAGAATGAAATTTTTTATTGACAAGAAGGAAGAAGGGGAAATATAATATAGTTTGTTCTATTTTTTGGGTGATAGAATTTTATAGCAAGTTGTTCCAACCACTGTAGTTAGTTACAAATTAAGATTAAATAATGTTTTTAATAATTAAGAAAGAGAATAAAAGAATAATAAAAAAAAAAGATTACAATTGATCAAAACGAGGAACACCATGAGGTTTATTTTCCAGTGTGCCTAAAGAACAGGAATTGGTATGAATTTGGAAGGAAAGGTTTAATTGTACAAGCCTTGCGTAGAGGGCACTCCTGTGCTCTGAAGCCATGTGCCTCTCAAGAAAGTACCAGGTGTGAACTGTGTAGCTTGTTCCTTGTTGATAACTTGGTAACCGGGCCACTTGACCCTGTTGCTGGTTGAGGCACCAGCTCCTGTGTTCCCATACTCAGCATAGTACAATGTTTTCAGAGCGAAATCACCTGCCCAAGCTGTCCATCCATCTGGGTGAATCACGTCACCTATTTCTGATTCCATCACAATGGTTCTTGAGTATTGCTTCCATGGCCTTCCGAGGTAGCTTCTTATCTTGTCCTTCACCGGGATCAATGCGTCATCGGCTTTGATTGTGCACTTCTGCAGCACAATTCCAGTCGCTTGCTGCTTGTCTTCTCTCCCTTGAGCTGTCACCATGTTCTGCTGGTTGTCGTTTGGCTTCCTAATTATCAGGATGCAGTTCTGGAGCACCACAGCCGCATCACCGAAGATGAAGTCGATTGTTCCCGTCACGATGCAACTCCTGTAGAATTGTCTGTGTGCTTGGGTGTATAAAGTGTCTTGGTACCCCTCGAAACGACAGTTCGCAAACACTGCACGATCTGCCTGCACTCTTGCCGCCACTGCTTGATGCCCATCGGGTCCTGCCGTGTTTCTGAATCCCATTGCCATGCCTATGAATCCGTCTCCCTCCACCACTGCATGTTCATTTACCCACACATGTTAAATTAATCAACATAATTAATATGCTTCTTAAATACTCATCCATCATAATATAATAATAGTGACATGCATACCAAAAGATGCAGTGAGGAAAGTCCTGACTCCGTCCCTGAAGTTTTTGTTGCCAGTGACGATTGTCTTTTGGGATCCATCACCGTACATGGTTATGTTTTGCATTTTCTTTGTAATCTTCACTGGCTCGTCGTATATTCCCTCTTTGACGTAAATCACATACCTGCATTTTCCACAGCACCTTGAATATTATATATACCGGGAGGCATGAAAACGTCGTACAAGTAAGGGAGTTGGCGAGAGAAGGTGGTTTGTTTACCGTCCATCAAACTTTGCAGGGACGGCATTCAAAGCTTCGGAGATGGTTTTGAAGTTTGCACTTCCATCTTTTGCCACGGTGACATTAGGTGGAGGTTTGTTATCGACGGCCTTCAAGATCCTGCGGTCATCGTTGTGGATCCAAGAGGGAAAGCCATCGGTTTGGTCGAGAGAAGCAGCCGGGGAGTTGGAGAACTGAGATAGCAAGGATCGACCGTGTGATGAGGCGGCAGCTGTTTCCAATGTAGAAAGAGATGATGCGAGCTGAGAGACAATGGCAAGGGAGTTGCTGATGAATTGTTTGGAATCGTTCATGAGATTTCCAAGTTCAGTCTTGATGTTTCCCTCAGGGAAGCCATCTATGCAGGTCTGTTGGAAGGAGATGACAGCACTGAGCCAGGAGTTGAGATCAGGACTCTTGTCAGTGATATTCTTGAGCTCGGTTTTCGATAGTTCAGAGATGGTGGTTGCGATGTCATCCTTGGCATCCTCAAACAGCTTCTTGCAATCCTCGAACGCTCCTTTTTCTTGTTCACTGTCGAACTTCACGGACAGGGTCTTGTTGAAGGCCTTGGAAACCTCTTCCTCTGCAAGCTTAACGTAGGCCTTGAGAAGGTCTTTGGGTTCCGAGAGTTTGGAGTCATTATCCATGGCCTTGCTCAGAGGCTCTTCACACTTGTCCTTGAAATCGGCGGAGCTGCACACCATTTTCACTATCTTCTCCGTGTGCGCCACCTGCTCCTTGGGCGAGTCACCTTGAGCGTGTGGCGGTGAATGGCTGGTACGTGCCTTGTTAGTGCTCTTGCCACTGGTATTGCCACGGCCAGTGTCATCATTCTTAACCACGACGAAGAGAACTGCACCGATCATGCCAACGAGGACGATGGAAGAAACCACGCCGATCATGATCCTCTTCCTAATCTTCTGCTTCTTCTCGTTTCTCCGCCGCTCTGAGATAAGGTCAAAATCCTGAAACGCCATTGTGAGAGTTTCTCTAAGGCAGAGGATTTCAGGTCTCTGCCTTAGCTTCAAATTGAAACCACTCGCGGAGAAGAAAGGTAGAAAGATATCCAAGGGACGCTATGCCTCTGACTCCTTTTTACACCTTGTCTGTGTTTCATCGCTTCCAACTTTAATGTTTTTTCTCTGCATGCGAGAGTGGACGAGAGATGTTTCAGCTCTTTCCATTTCACTCTCAACCTTCCAAATAACGTGTGATGCTGCACTTTCTCCTCTCCTCTCCACATTTCCACCTTCTTCCCCACCAATTTTAGATACCCATTTCAATCCCCTTCTCTCTTCTTTTCTTTCTCCATTCCTAAACCAGTAACACAAATCCAACATCCTTTTCCAATCCTAGGATCATGTTTGCCTCTGTAATCCACCCTAAATTTCGGACAAAACATCTCACTCACTAAGGAATGGCTGTGAATTTTTAAAAATTAATAATAAAAAAAACCTGAAAATGTTACTTTTACAGTACAATTTTAAATGTATGCTAAGAATCATTCATTTTATTTTTAATTTTAGCTGTTTGGCTTCAAGCACCTTTTTTCATACAATATAAGACGTTTATGATAAAACATTGAACTTAGATAATACAAATACATGTCACCTTTTTCATTTTACACATTTTCCCTCTGTGAATAAAAATTAAATCCCATTGTCATAAGGGAATGATGTAGACCCAAGCCAAGCGTCACCAATGATAAATTCCGAAACTGAGAAGTTGTAGGCACTGTCGTAATCCATTAAATGGTACCCAGCCCAATCTACTCTGTTATCTGTCCCTGAACCAGGCCCATAGTTGGCATACTCTCCATAATACAAAGTGTCCAAGCCTTCATCATTAGACCACTGGGTCCACCCCTCTGCCTCAATAAATGCATCAATGTAGGACTCAAGATACACGGTACGAGAATAAACCCTCCATGGTCTTCCTAGGTAGCTTTTCACACTACCAGAATCCGAATACAAGTCTGTGGTAGCTAGAATGGAGCAGTTTTGGATTGAAATGCCAGTGTCCTCATCAGGGGAGTCTCTGGACTGTGCAGTAATGACAGTGAATTGACCTGCCATTGGCATTCTGGACACAATGTTGCATGCTTGAAAAACCACCGCTGCATTCCCAAATATGTAATCTATGGTCCCAAAAATGTCACACTCTCTGTAGAACTGTCTAAAGGAGTGAACATAGAGAGTGTCTTGGTAACCATACATGGCACACCTGTAGAAAGCAGTGAAGTCTGCATTCACTCTCAAGGCAACTGCTTGATGCTTCTCTGGCCCTGCCTTGTTCTCAAAAGCAATATCACGTGCAAGAAAACCCTCTCCAGAGACCGCTGAAAAACAAAGAGACAATGGTCATGCAACTTCCATTTTATGTTGCTAATCTATATTGATCTTTAATGGAAAGTCTTATCACAAGATTATATTAAGTAACACTAATAACACCTAACAACTGTGTCTTAGCTTTTGCTTTATTTAAAATAAAGCTATGCACCTCAATTATTTTCGGACGCTCCCACTTTTCCACAAGTACCTATGAACTTAACAGAGTTCAATATTCTTGTCATTGAAAAGGCTTTACAGTATAAAAGCTCTCATGGTAAAAGTGCATCTTAATTAACTGAAACTAAACCAAATTAGTCAGTGATGAATTCATAGAGTTATAATGTACAGCATATAAGGCGTATTAATAGTTCCATCCATAAAGGGTTTACCCAGAGTTGCAGATCTGAAAGTGGTCCAGCCATCAATGACACTTCTGCTGCCAGTGATTAAAGTGACATCCTTTCCATCGCCAAGCAGAACAATATTGGTCTTATAACTTGGGATTTCAACATTTTCCTCGTAAGTCCCTTCTTTGACATAGATTACTGTCCTACCAACGCTGTTGTTTGGAGCAAAGTTGATAGCCTCGGTGATGGTGCTAAACTTCCCCGTTCCATCTGCAGCTACAACAAGCACCCCATCATTGCCTTCCAAGAGGCGGTGGTTTGCCCTTGACAGCCACAACAAACGCCGGTTCTTGTGTCCTTGGGAAGCCTTCTTCTCAGGCTTAGGGAGCATTGAAAGAGAGTCACTGACATGCTTGTAAGAGTTGATCACAGAATTCACCAGAACTGGCTTAAGGGTACCCGAAGCAGAATCTAAGCTCTCTAGACACGTGCGTTTGTTGGTGAGGGCTGCACTGAGGTAGGTTCTTGCATCAACTACTTTTCTGGAGTCTTGGGAACGGATCCCTGATAGCGATCGTTCTAAAGAAGCTAAGGTGGATTGTTGAAGTTCTCTACAGTCTTGGACTGCTCCTATTTTGTTCTCTATGATGCTTGAGTGTCCTGCATTGTTTAATAGATCAGATAGTTTTGTGGCATCAGATATTGCTGCTTGGAGGGACTGAAGGAGGGTGTTGATGATGTTTGGATTTATGTTTATTGAGATGGAAAGCTTAGATGAATCGAAGCTGACTTCATGAAATAAGTTTGTTCTATTTAAGGAAGAGTGCATTGCATGGAATGTCGGGATTGTGAAAGCATTCGAGGAGGACTTAACAGCTATGGCATGTGAGAAGAAGTGTGCTAAAAGAAGGAGGAAAAGTTTAGGAATAGCCATGAAATTACTATTACAGGAACAGTAAGAAGAGAGAGGCTGATAAAATGAAACTTGGAGATGACGAGTTTCAGTTTTTGACTCGTGATAAATAAGGCAGTTGGTGAACATGGAATAGAAATTAGAATTAAAAAAATAGCACGGACTTGGATTTTTTTAACCTTTAACATAAAGAGGGTAGACAATTGGACTACCTTTTCAAACATGGTAACATGAAAATCGGCTTGAGGCCAAAGGGGATGCATGTGGTGCACAAAAATTAACGTATGCCATATTAATTTTCCAATATTTCTGCTTAGGTTGGGTCACCTCTTTTGTTTTTACTCGCAGACCAACAGGGTATTAATATTATTGGCATTGGCGAGAACGATGGGAAGTAAGAATGAGTGATACCCGAAAAGGAACCGTCATTTGGTTCAGAGTGATGGTTATCTATGAAGTTGATGTAGAAATACTGAAACACGTGTCGGTGAAAGAGAATGATCTAAGAAATGAAGACATTGCCTGTGTTTTGGGTCATTCTGTTTTGGTTTTTTGTGGATAGCGGTGAAAATAATGAAATGGTTGGTGGAGATTAAGTTCTAATTGAAGGGACCTTTGTACGTTGACAGTTCCACTTGAAGAATAACAGTTTCAATACTTCAATTGCGGAGTTTCCGTAACATCTTCCAACTCCCAGAGTAGTCAGAAACCAAGAGTGGGTCACCGCTATTAGTGAAGTACTATCAGACTATTTGACGGTGACTGATAAATAGAATGACAAAGACAACGAAACCTTCATGCTTTATCTCATGACTTCAACTTTCAAGAAATGGTAACCTTTATCTTATGCAACCCCATAGCCAAAAGTTAGTTGTATTGCTTCATTTTATTTGTTGGGGATTAAGACTGAGCAACTACTTGTTTAAATACAGCGGTGTAGTAAGTGTTTGATATTTTGGAAGTGAAAAAACTCTATTCTTAAAATTTTACGCTTAATTAATTATTCTTAAGGGAATCTAGGATGTGTGCATGCTTTTGTAACACATTAAATAATTTTCTTTGAAGGTTGGTTTTTTATCTATTTAATCAGGTCAACGAGCAGTAATAGACGTTTACACGAAGCAGGTGTATATATATATATATATATATATATATATATATATATATATATATATATATATATATATATATATATATAGTTTAGTGTTCAAGTTATTCCCGACACTAAAAACGAGAGTAAAGGTAAGCAAATAAACTTGTATCTTAGTTATCTTTGTATATATTATATTTTATCCGATATAAATGGAAGTGGATTTTAACTCACTTCATAGGTAAATTTTGAATCTTGTTACTTCTTCTGATCAAAGCGTGACTTCACAGATACCTTGTAAGGGAGAGAAGAGGGTTGAAAAAATAGAAAATGAACAGAGAAATAATAAAATATCACTCATGAGACAATCACACTGTAGCTATTTTCTAATTTAATAACTATTCACTGGTAATGACAGAATTATCTAATCACTGATAAATCTCGCATTCACAAAAGTTGACGACACATAATTCGTCATTATATCGGTTAATTAATGATTAAGTAAGTAAAAAGGTATTATCTTAAAGAAGTACGTTAATACTAAAAATATTATGATAAAAATGATCGTAATCATCAATAATAAATTAATCAACATTACATGACACCTCCATTAAAACTTAGGTGAAGCTGCATGTGCTGCACTGTTGTGCAATTCAACACAAGACTGTCTCCATCCCGTTCACAAAATTCAAATCATTAACAGTAATAAAGTCGTAATTAATTGAACTGAGGACGGACCCATATCGGCATTAACACACCTATATTTTTTCTCTGATAGAAACCATAAAGAACCACATGAATACATTGTAAGTAGAAAAGAGTAAGAAAGCGTGGCAGTGTTGCGTTAAGGTTTGAATGCAGCAGTGTAGGTTACTCCAGTGGAAGGCAACCAGAGATTCCCCTCAATAAACTGAGCCACCGTGAAGTTACTCACCTGGCTTGAATCATTGAATGCATGGTAGCCTGTCCATTTCACACGGTTCGCCACGCCAGCACCTGCCCCAGTGTTCAGGTACTCTGCATAATACAATGTATCCAAAGCAAAGTTTCCATTCCACTCCAACCACCCCTCTGCCCTTATCACCTCACTCATGAACGATTGCATGAAAACGGTTCGTGAGTAAGTCTTCCAGGGTCTGCCCAGATACGTTTGAGTGGTGTTGACGACGGGTGCAAGGTCGGAATATGCAGTGATGTTGCAGAACTGGAATGAGAAACCCGTTGGCTCATTTGGGTCTTTTCTACCGTGTGCTGTGATCGTGTTCTTCTGATTTGGCAAGCCCTTCTTCGGTTGTATTAAGCAGTTCTGGAAGACGGCGGTGGCGTCGCCGAAGATGAAGTCCACCGTGCCTGTTATTGTGCATTCTCTGAAGAATTGGCGCATGGTGTGGGTGTATAGGCTGTCTTGGAAACCGAAAATCCCACATCGGTAGAACACAGAGAGATCTGAGTCTGATCTCAGCGCCACTGCTTGGTGCTTCTCAGGCCCTGCCGTGTTCTGAAAGGAAACGTCTCTTGCTATGAACCCTCTGCCACTCACAGCTGCACACACATTTTTAGTATCAGACTGAATTTAGTTGAACGTTTCAGTCAGTTAATTGAGAATTTTAATTGTGTAAACGAGCTCATTTAATGTTAATTATGAGTTAGTTGCATACTGGATTGTGTTAGATGGTTAGTAGCTAGTGTGATTAAATACTAAGGCCCTACTTACTGTTTAAGGTTGTTAAATCTCGAAATTATATGCTTCCAATCTTGTGTTTGTTGGTTCAAAAATGACTGTTCCTAAAAGCAGAACAATTGCATTCATGTTTCTGCTGATTCAGCACGAGTTAGCTTGCGTGGATTATCTTGGTTGGTTCTTCAACACTCATAAATATTTTATGTAAGAAAAGTTAAAAACACGTATTTAATGATTCGCAATAATTTGTTAATTTTTGCAAACCTTAAAAAAATAAGATATCAAAGCCAGGTATTAACCTAGGACCATTTTAGGTTCAAAATAACTTTACTACTATTTTTTTCGTCTCGATTCAAAATTGGAAAAACAATTTTAAAAGGTTAAGGCATGGTACAGGTCAAAAAGAAGGTGACACTGTCTATACTCTGTTCACATATTAATGAAAAATAATATATTAAATAAAGTGTATAATGTAATGTGGTCCCTCGTATGCCAATTGCTTTTCTTTTTTCCTTTTTCTTTTTTCTTTTTTCTTTTTCCTTTGTCGCATTACCTTTCGCCTTTCATTACAATATAAAGCTCTAAATGAATTGCCAGCTAAAATATATATAAGGAAAAAACTATTTTTACATCTTTGACACTATGTATGGTAATAAAATATTAAATTAAATTATTTAATTTAAAAATAAATTAAATTATCGAATAAAATGATTGTAGGATGGAAGTAGAAACTAATGGTTTCGACTCATCAACTCCCATATAAAACACACACACACGTAACAGAAATTGAAACGCTTTGCATTAGTGACTGACTGAGACATTTGATGCAAACATTTAACGTTCATCTTTCACAAATTTAGAATATTCATTTTATTACAAACGTTAAAATTTTCGAAAGAACAACTATCAACGATGTTTGTAATTTTTAAAAAAATATAAAATTTTTAAGGACGCAAGTATTCAAATCAATCCCGTGAAATTAAAAAAGAATTTCATTAAAGAAATTCTTTGCTCTATTGTTCCTTTTATTTTACATGAAAATGCACTAAACAGTAGTTTACAAAATAAAAATAACATATAAATCTCAAAACTTCATCGAATCAAATGTTAAGAATGTATACATCCACTTTGTATAACAAACATATAACTTAAGAAAAAATGTCAAAAAGATTAGTAATAAAATAAAAATTCTTATATATATAAGCGCTAGCCTGTTAAACAATAATTCAATAATTATTAATTCAAATTAAAAAAGTATGTATGTATTTTCTTTTTTTTATTAAAAAAATCTCAATATGTCTGCATCCGCTAACGACAAAAGAAAAGAGTACCGTGAACATTTCCCCCAATTTCCCAGGCAACCAAAATGTTCAAAATGGAGATTCCACCGAAATTCAATGCAAGTATTCAAATTTTGCATCATAATCCATGCCCATTTTTTTAAAAATAATTACCTTCTTTTACCTGTTTTCATTATTTAAAACTATTGTTAATGAAATGATAAGCATGCTACACTCCTTTGTTATAATTTTTATTAAGAACAATGTTTTTTTAATAATTTATTTTGACAATTTTTTTTCAAAATGTGATTTGTATGTTTTAAATGATTTTTGAAAATAAATTCAATTAAATTAATAAAATATTAACACATAATTTATTATTAAAAAATTATTAACATATTCTAATTTTTTTATAATAAGAAAAAGATAAATAACGTGTTAAATGAGAGTAAAAGTTATATCAAAGTATATTTTCTCTTGATAAAATTAACCCTGCAGTCTATACTATGAACAGTAAGTATTAGTAAAAGAAAGAGAAATATGAAAAAGAAGAAGAGAGTAGCATGAGAGTGAGAGTGATGATCAATGGCAAACTTACCGAATGTAGATGAGCGGAAGGTGGTCCAACCGTCGATGAAACTCCGGTTACCGGAGATCACAGTGGCGCCCATCCCATCTCCAATCATCATGATGTTCCATTTCTTCTTCTTGATCTCCACGTTCTCAAAATAAACACCTTTCTTTATGTAAATCACAAATCGTTTCATGCTATAATCAGGTGCCGCGAGCACCGCATCCATGATTCTAGCGTAGTTCCCACTCCCATCCAAAGCTACCACAACATCAGGAGTCACTCCAATCGATTGCAGAAGCTTCCTTTCCCTGGGTTTAATCCACGAAGGAAATTGCTCCTGGCTGGCTTCAAATTCATCGTTTACGGGCACCACCTGCGCAAGAAGCTGCTCCACCAACGATACCACTTCGCCGATGCCAGCGGATACCAAACTCTTCACAATGCCGTTCGTCCCTTCGAATCCCTCCATGCAAGTTTGTGGATGTGAAAGTACCGCACTTAGCCATGTCCTCAAATCGGAGCTCAGGTTCCCCGTGCTGTTATGCTTCCCTGTAACAACCTTAAATTCTTATAATCTTCTCCAACAAGTTTTCATTGGTAGTGTGATTTACAACAGTGTTTAGATTTGATACCTTTGGGGTTCTGAGAGGCGGAGAGGGCCCAGGAGAGAACGTCGGAGGAGATGTCGAACAAGTCGAGGCAGTCGGCGATGGCAGTGGCGAGGCGGAAATCGGCGAATGGCATGGAGAAGCGTGAGAGAATGGACGCGAGTTGTTTGATGGCGGTGATTACTTGAGTGAGTGAGCCGGCGAACTGGGTCGGGGAGACCCCGAGGCACGCTGAACCGGCGAAATCTGTGGCGGCGGTGAGAGGGGAGCAAAGTGCCAGAAAGAAAAGGCAGCAGAAGGAGCATGCGAGGGTGGAACGATATCTAACTGGAGAAACAGCCATCTCTAACAAGTGGCGAGTAACAAATCAGAACGGTTCGATATTTATAAGGTCGGAGAATTTAGAGTTATAATCATCCTTGTCTTCTAACAAGTAAATCGAAATGCAAAAAGTGTTGACTTTCATGGTTTTTACCTTGTACTAAAACATTAACAATATTTCTTAAATAGTTGCATCGATATTCTTACGCGAGTTTATGATGATACAACATGAATCTCTTTATATATTATTCAGATAATTGAATAGAACTAACAATTTCAAACAACAGCAACAAAAGAAATGACGTTGGAACTCCTCTAAATCACACATAATTATGTAAGAAGTACATATTAATTACATTACATTAAATACCTAAGTTATATAGTATTTTCCCAATGTAAAAAATGTCCAATGATTTGCCATCGTGCTCTTTACCGTTGTTTCAAAATGATTGAATTATTATTTTGTTCCAATTTTTATTCCTTTAATTCGTTTTGAACTTCATATTCTTTTAATTAGTTTTATTTGATGTTAAGTAAATTCAATTTAGTCTCTCTTTTTTTTATTTGTATAAACTAAGTTTATTTGACATTCACACCGTTTTTTAAATATCATATATCAATTCATAATATTTTTATTTTATTTTTTAATCTTTTTTTATTAGTGTTAGTGTAAGGGCCTCAGAAAAATAAATAAGTCATTGGGCCTAATAAGGGCAGCAAACTCACTCGAATTGGTCACATGGCCTTGAGAGGGGTCCCTTCCCCAATTCAGATTTTCATTCCTCATTTCCCTTATCTCTCTAAAAAGAACCCTTGTACCATAATCAGAATTTTCTCTGACTTCTCTCTAGGATTCCAGCAAATTCCACCGGTTGAATCCTAAATTAGTGGTGCTTCCTTGTTCCTGGAGTCAAGAGCTACGAAACCATCCGATTGGTTTCTTGTTTCGTCAGGTAAGAAAATTTCCCCTTTTCTTCTTTACTGTTCTTAACCTAGGGCAACCAATTTTTTTGGTTGCATGTACTTTCCACGTTTCACTTTTTTGTCCATTATGTTCCAGCTCTAAAAAGTTTATTCTATCACCAAATTGGTGTTTTGTCCAGTGAGCGCAGTGTCAAGGTCACCATTGGGGGCATTCTTTGAATTTTGATTTTTAGCTTTCGAGGTAAGGGGAGCTAACTATATAAGTATTTTGTTGTTCTGATTAATTCCTGAATTTATGAGAAAATATGTTGAATTGCCTTTGTACACTAATTAACTTTGTTTTAATGCTCTATGCATGTTAAATTTAACTGTGATATATTGTTTGATATTTAATTGTCTCTGTTTTAAGTATTTGGTCTTGGAATGTTTTGAACCTTTGGTTCATTCTCTATGTTTGATTGTGATTGTTATAATCTACCTGGACTTGTGTTGCTGAACTGAATTTCATTGAATTGATGATCCTGGAAATGATTCCTGTTTGTATATTGGTTATGATGCGCTCTGAAGGAAATTGATGAATCTAGTTGTTGGAATAAGTTGGGGGTGCGTGATACTAATTTGATGGGAAATTATGGGTTCAGTGTAGCCTCAGGTTTTGTGAGAGGGATGTATAACTTTGGGAATTAGGAAAAAAAAATAATAGGATAGTTGATTAAATCAAATAAAAATACTTGGGACTTGTTGGGAACCTTCTCTGTTGGTAGGATAGAGAGAACCTAAAAACCAGAGCCGCACATCCTTGATCATAGAGCAGTCCTGGCCTGGTCCAGTCAGTTGTGACTAGTCATATATGTTGGTGTCGAAGGTGAGTCTGATGCGTTAGACATCTGTTCTCACTCCGGTGACCAATTGGGGTAAGATAAGGATTGGGAAAAATATAGAGTTCTTAAGCTAGTTATATAACGGATAGTGAGGTGAGGTTAGGAGCAAGCATTCTATAAAAATGAATAATTTAACAAGTAATTTCATAATTAAGGAAACATTGTAAATTATTTTGAGATGATATGTATCATAATATATAATATTATTGATATATAAATTATATATATAATATATAACATGATGAGAGTTTA